>NC_066621.1:1516787-1663807 GCF_025201925.1 Gopherus flavomarginatus | reverse complement strand
CCAGGTCAGGCCCCTTGCTCGCCGGGGAGTCTTGGCTGGACTCTTAGGAGCTGGAGCTGGAGCAGAGGAGAGGAGAGGACGAGGAGGAGGAAGAAACGAGGGACGACGAAGACGAGTATGTGGAGAGCTCCTCTTCTCTTGACGGGGTGCGGGGGGGCACCGCAGCGGCACCGCACTTGGCGCTACCGCCCTGGCTTGTCCTGGCAGGGTTCCCCGGCACCTCCGGGCTGGTCGGCTCCGACTTGACCTTTGGCCCTTCCCTGTTTCCTCCTTGGGGGTCAGCACGAGGAGTGGGGAGCGGGCAGGGGGCTGCAACCTTGTGGGAGGCGAAGAGGAGGAGGAGAAGAGGAAGATGGAGCAATTCTGACTTTTCCTGGCCCTTTTGGCTTGGGGGAAGGCGGCCGGCAGGTGGGGGGCCCCCGGGGCAGCAGGGCAGGATTCAGGTTCCCGCGGGGCGCCGGACCCCCGTCCTCACCACCCCAGGGACCCCTGCAGGCCGGCCGCGGGGAGTGATCTTGGGGGCAGGGGAATGGGCTTCTGGCCTTTGGGAAGGACTCACATCTGGAGCCGGCGGGGAGCGTGACGGCTGCTGCGGATGGGCACCGACACCACGGCGACGTCTTCTCAGCTCTGCCGGTGCTCCTTGTCGGCCGCTCCCACTTTGGGGGTATTTCTCCAGACACCGGTTGGCGAGCTGGACCTCCTCCCGGCTCGTTTTGGCGGTCCGTAGCCTGAGCGGAGTCCTGGCCGGCGAGCCTTCATGACGGCCGTGGTAGGAGAGGCCGGGGTGCGGGAGAACGTCCAGTTTCGGTGGGAGCGGGAGGCGGGGCTGGCGGGAGCCGCTGCGCTGGGGGGAGGACCCCCCGCTCGGCCGGCGGGGCTGCGTGCGGGATCTGCTGCGACGGGGTGAGGATGGCGAACGCTCCCGGCGGCGGGAAGAATCGCGAGGTGGATCTGAGAGCGGCTCCTGCCGGCGACGGATGGATCGGTCTCTCCGCAGGGAGCTTCTGGATTTGCCTCGTCTGGAGATGGACCGGGACCGGGTTCTTCTGGGCGAAGACCCGGATCTTCCTCGCCGCAGGGAAGATCTCCACTTCCCCCTTCTGGAGGGAGAGCTGGATCGGCCACGCCTTGTTGGACCTTTGGGTCTCTCTGGAGACGACCCAGAGCGGCTGCTTCTGGGAGACGCCCCCAGCTTCTCTCGAGGTCTCGGGGATGAACCGGACCTGCCACGCCTTGGAGTGGATCTGGATTTCTCTCGAAGTCTTAGGGACGAGCCGGATATGCTGTACCTTGCAGGAGATCTGGATTTCTCTCTAGATCTCAGAAATGAGCCGGAACTGCCATATCTAGCAGGAGATCGGGATTTCTCTCGAGCCCTGGGAGATGAACCAGACCTGCTGCGCCTCGGGGGCGACCGGGACTTCTCTCGAGGCCTGGGGGGCGATCGGGATTTCTCTCGAGGCCTGGGAGATGAACCAGACCTGCTGCGCCTCGGGGGCGACCGGGACTTCTCTCGGGGCCTGGGGGGGGATCGGGATTTCTCTCGAGGCCTGGGAGATGAACCAGACCTGCTGCGCCTCGGGGGCGATCGGGACTTCTCTCGGGGCCTGGGGGGGGATCGGGATTTCTCTCGAGGCCTGGGAGATGAACCAGACCTGCTGCGCCTCGGGGGCGATCGGGACTTCTCTCGAGGCCTGGGAGATGAACCAGACCTGCTGCGCCTTGGGGGCGATCGGGACTTCTCTCGGGGCCTGGGGGGGGATCGGGATTTCTCTCGAAGCCTGGGAGATGAGCCAGACCTGCTGCGCCTCGGGGGCGATCGGGATTTCTCTCGGGGCCTGGGAGATGAGCCAGACCTGCTGCGCCTTGGGGGCGATCGGGACTTCTCTCGGGGCCTGGGAGGCGATCGGGACTTCTCTCGGGGCCTGGGGGGCGATCGGGACTTCTCTCGGGGCCTGGGGGGCGATCGGGACTTCTCTCGGGGCCTGGGGGGCGATCGGGACTTCTCTCGGGGCCTGGGGGGCGAACCAGACCTGCTGCGTCTCAGAGGCGATTGGGATATTTCTGCCCGTTCTGGAGAAGACTCTGAGCTGCTTGGAGGTGTTCTGGATTTCTCTCTGATGCCAGGGGATGACCCCAATCTGCTCCTTCTTGGGGACGTTCCATATTTGTCTTTTGCCTCAGGAGACACTGGCTTGACCTGACCTGCTAAAATCCTCACTAGCTCTGTAGCTTCTGGACAAACCCCAGGCCTGTTGTGTTTTGAAACTGCTCCAAGTTTGCTTCCTGACCCTGGAGAGGATCCAGATCGGCTGTGTCTTGGGGGCGAACTGGATTTCCCTTTCAACGTCAACAATGATCCGGATCCGCTCAGTGAGGGAGGCGATCTGGATTTTGCTTGCTCTACAGAGGCCCCTCTTATGGATGGTGATGGGGATTTCTTTTTCACTTCTGGAGAGGATCCGGATCGGCTTTGCCATGGCTGGGGAGATCTGGATTTTTCTTTCACCACTGGAGAGGCACCAGGTTTAACACATCTTGGAGGTGATCTGGATTTCTTTTTTGGTTCTGGAGGGGATCCTGGTTGGCTTTGTCTTGGGAGTGAGGAGCTAGATTTATCATTTAGTTCCGGAGAGGATCCAGACCTGCCTATCACAGGCGGCGATCTGGATTTCTTCATCAGTTCTGGAGAGGATCCAGACTGGCTGCATCTTGGAGGTAAACTTGATTTCTCTTCCACCACTGGAGAAGACCCAGCACCACTGTGTCTTGGAGAGGTCTTAGACAGCTTCTTCAGGTCTGGAGAGGATCCAGATCTGTTTCTCACTGCAGGAGATCTGGATTTCCCTTCCACGGCTGGCGAAGATCCAAGCCCACTTTGCCTTGGAGGAGACCTAGACTTCTTCTTCAACCCAGGAGAGGAGTCAGACCGGCTTCTCACAGGAGGTGATACAGATTTCCCTCTCTGTTCTGGAGAGGATCCAGATCTGCTTCTCACTACAGGAGATCTGGATTTCCCTTCCACGGCTGGCAAAGAGCCAAGCCCACTTTGCCTTGCAGGAGACCTAGACTTCTTCTTCAACCCAGGAGAGGAGTCAGACCGGCTTCTCACAGGAGGTGATACGGATTTCCCTCTCTGTTCTGGAGAGGATCCAGATCTGCTTCGTCTCAGTGGTGATCTCGGTTTCTCTCTCACAGCTGGAGATGATCCAGATTTGCTGTGTCTCAGGGGTGATCTAGATTTCTCTCTCACCACTG
This sequence comes from Gopherus flavomarginatus, assembly GCF_025201925.1. NCBI lineage: Eukaryota > Metazoa > Chordata > Testudines > Testudinidae > Gopherus > Gopherus flavomarginatus. Next base: position 1,660,546 of record NC_066621.1, on the reverse strand, counting down.
GAGATGATCCAGATCTGCTTCGTCTCGGGGGTGATCTAGACTTCTCTCGCACCACTGGAGATGATCCAGACCTGCTTCGTCTCGGGGGCGATCTAGATTTCTCTCTCAATGCTGGAGACAACCCAGATCGGCCTCTCACAGGCGGTGATCTGGATTTCTTCTTTGCCACTGAAGAGGACCCAGAACTGCTTCGTCTCGGGGGCGATCTAGATTTCTTCTTCAACACTGGCGAGGAGCTAGACCTGCTTCGTCTCAGGGGCGATCTAGATTTCTTCTTCAGCACTGGCGAGGACCTAGACCTGCTTCGTCTTGGCGATGATCTGGATTTCTTTCTCGCCAGTGGAGAAGATCCAGACCTCCTTCGTCTTGGAGGTGATCTGGATTTTTTCTTCACTTCTGGAGACGATCCAGACCGGCTTCTTCTAGGCGGTGATCTGGATTTCTTTTTGAGTGCCGGAGACAATCCAGACCTCCTCCTCCTCCTCCTCCTGGACGGCGTTCTGGATTTCTTCTTGAGCACTGGAGACGACCCTGACCGGCTCCTCCGAGGGGATGATCTGGATTTCTTTTTTGGCCGAGGGGATGAGCCAGAGCGGCTCCTCCGGGGCGATGATCTGGATTTCTTCTGTAGCCGAGGGGATGATGCGGAGCGGCTGCGTCTTGACACTTTCCTGGATTTCTGCTTCACGTCTGGCGACGAGTCAGACAGGCTCCTTCGCAGGGGCAGCCTGGATTTTTTCCTCCGCTCGGCTGATGACCCAGAGCGGCTCCTCCTGGCTGAAATCAGTGATTTCTCCCGCCTGGGAGAGGACCCTGACCTGCCTCGCCGGGGCGGGGTTCTAGACCGGGACCTGCCTCGCCGGGGCGGGGTTCTAGACCGGGACCTGCCTCGCCGGGGCGGGGTTCTAGACCGGGACCTGCCTCGCCGGGGAGGGGTTCTAGACCGGGACCTGCCTCGCCGGGGAGGGGTTCTAGACCGGGACCTGCCTCGCCGGGGAGGGGTTCTAGACCGGGACCTGCCTCGCCGGGGAGGGGTTCTAGATCGACCCCGCCTTGCCGTGTTCCGGCTCCTAGACCAGCCAGGCCTCTGGGGTGTCCTGGAGCGGGACCACCCTCGCCGTTGAGGGCTGCGAGATCTCCCCCTCCTCTGGGGCGTACGGGATTTGCCCCACCTGGGCGGAGTGCGGGAACGGGACCGTCCCCACCTCTGGGGGCTCCGGGACCTGCCTCTCCACTGGGGGCTCCGGGATCGGGACCGGCCCCGTCTCGGTGGCGTACGGGAACGGGCCCCCCGGCGGGGTGGGGTGCGGGAACGGCCTCCCCGGCGGGGCGGGGTGCGGGAACGCTCCCTGCGGGAAGGGGGCGTCCGGGACCGGGACCTGGCGTCTCTCTTGGAGAGGGAGCGGGTTTTGGCGCTCTTCGCCGGGGTGCCAGAGCGCTCACGCCGGGACGAGGGCTTGGAGGCAACCTTAGCAGGCTGGGAGGGCTCTGGGGAAGAACTGGAGCGTTCCCGGCGCTGGGAGCCCTTCGATTTCTCCTGCCTGCTCGGGGCCGGCTTATCCCGCTCGGGGGAAGAGGAGGACGAGTTTTCGTCGCTCTCAGAGCCCGAGCGGGACGGCCGGGCCTTCCGGGTGGTGGTCGGTGCCGAGGGGGCAGCCGCTTGGGACGGGCTCTTGGGGCGATCAGTCACTGGCTTTTTGGGAGGCGGGGAGGAGGATCGGGGGGACTTGGTCTCCTTGGAGGGTGGGCGCTTGTGGCCGGACGAGGCCCTCTCTCGGGCCGGCTCGGGGGATGGGGAGCGGCGTTGAGGGCGGGGCTCACGCTCCGAGGACGGGGCGGGGGTGGATTTGCGCTCTGGCTGCCAGGGGCGATCCTTGTCCTTTAGTTTCCCCTCGGAGACGGGCGACGGGGAGGAGGAACGCTGGCGGGGGGAGTGCCGAGACGACCGCTTCTGGAGGCGGGAGAGAGAGCTGCTACTGCATGGACTTCAACCCACACCCCCAGCTCCCCTGCTCTGACCCACTAGCCCCCACTCCCCTCCCAGAGCTAGGAGAGAACCGAGGAGTCCTGCTCCCAGCCCCCACTGCTCTAACCCACTAGACCCCACTCCGTTTCCAGAACCAGAATAGAACCCAGGAGTCCTGGCTCCCAGCCCCCCCTGGTCTCACCCACTAGACCACACTCCCCTCCCAGAGCTGGGACAGAACCCAGGAGTCCGGGACCCTAGCCCCCACCATTCACCTCTCGCTTATCTCGACTCTCCCGGGGGCTGCTGCTCTGCGCGCGCCGGCTGACCTCGGGGGATGCTGAGCGATCTCTCTTGGGGGCATCCTTTGAGGCGCCCTCGGGGTCAGCTCTCCTCCGTGGCGGCGCTGGGGGGGTCACGCTGGGCAGGGAGGCCCGCTTCTGAGTGGTGACGCTCCGGGACCTGGGAGGCGGGGGGGGGGGGGGGCACAAAAGAGAAGGCTAAGAGGTCACGGAGAGCAGCAGGACTCTGCGCCCCCACCCCCACCCCACTCCAGCGGGGAGGCCTACCTGCTCCGCGAGCTGTCCGAGGAGGAGGAAGAGTCTGGGGAGGACGAGCGACCTCTTCGGCCCTTCTGGGACGCTGACTCGCTGGTGGATCTGAGAGCACGCGGGTGGTTAGGGGGTGGGCAGTGTGGGGGGGAAGGGGCTGGCAGCGTGGGGGGGGCAGAGGCTGGAGGGGGAAATCAGGAATCCTGGCCGGCGGAGGGGGTAGGGCAGCGTGTGTGTGTGGGGGGGGAATCTTGGAAGTGGCGGGTGGGCGTGCAAGGAGGCGTAAATCGGGCCGTGTGGGAGCGCAGGGTGAGGAGGGGGCTGACTGCTGCGTGGGCAGAAGAGGGTCTGGCCACAGCATAGGGGGGCACAGGCCGGGGAGGTGCAGGAGGGGGCTGGCAGCAGCGGTTGGTGTGGGGGGGTCGCACACGCTGGGCTCTTACCTCTTCCTCTTCTTCTCCTTGGCTTTGTGTTTGCTCTTCGGACTGGGAGACCTGAGGGGAGGAACAGGGACCATTGGGAAACGTGAGAGCCCCCCGCGCCCCAAAAGCCCCGCACCCCAACAGCATTCCCTGCTGGGCGAGGCCGGAGGAGCCGGGAGCTCCCCCCACAGCCAGCGCCCCCCCTACACACACAGCGCCCCCTGCTGGGACAGGCTGGGGCTGGAGGAGCTGGGAGCTCCCCCCCCACAGCCAGCGCCCCCCTACACACACAGCGCCCCTTGCTGGGACAGGCCAGGGCCGGAGGAGCCAGGAGCTCCCTCCCACAGCCAGCACCCCCCCTACACACACAGCGCCCCCTACTGGGACAGGCCAGGGCTGGAGGAGCCGGGAGTTCCCCCCACAGCCAGCAGCACCCCCCGCCCCACAGCACCCCCTGCTGGGCGAGGCCGGAGGAGCCGGGAGCTCCCCCCACAGCCAGCGCCCCCCCTACACACACAGCGCCCCCTGCTGGGACAGGCTGGGGCTGGAGGAGCCGGGAGCTTGCCCCCACAGCCAGCGCCCCCCCTACACACACAGCGCCCCCTGCTGGGACAGGCCAGGGCTGGAGGAGCCGGGAGTTCCCCCCACAGCCAGCAGCACCCCCCGCCCCACAGCACCCCCTGCTGGGCGAGGCCGGAGGAGCCAGGAGCTCCCCCCACAGCCAGCGCCCCCCCTACACACACAGCGCCCCCTGCTGGGACAGGCTGGGGCTGGAGGAGCCGGGAGCTTCCCCCCACAGCCAGCACCCCCCCTACACACACAGCGCCCCCTGCTGGGACAGGCCAGGGCTGGAGGAGCCGGGAGCTCCCCCCACAGCCAGCAGCAGCCCCCCCCACAGCACCCCCTGCTGGAGGAGGCCGGGGCTGCCCATTTCACTACCAAAAGCCAGCGCAGTCTCTCACCTGTGTTTCCTCTTCTTCGAGTCTGACTCGGACCTGGACAGAGAACACAGAATCTGGAGTCAGAAGAGCCCCGTTACCCCACTGCGTGCCAATCCCCCCCCCCAACTAACAGACCCTGGGGCCCATTCCCACCCCCAGAGCCAGCCAGTCCCTTACCTGTGTTTCTTCTTCTTAGAGCTCTTTTTCCTCTCTCTTCGAGAAGGGGATCTGCTCTCTGACCTGCGGGGAACACGGCTTGAGTCAAATGCAGCTGGAGAGAATTGGAGACACCCAGGAGTCCTGGCTCCCAGCCCCTCTTGCTCTACCCACCAGCCCCACTCCCCTCCCAGAGCCAGGAGAGATCCCAGGAGTCCTGGCTCCCAGCCCCTCTGCTCTAACCCACTAGGCCCCACTCCCCTGCCAGAGCTGTGAAAAGAACCCAGGCGTCCTGGTACTCACCTGCCTCTGTCTTTCTTCTTTTTCTTTTTCTTCTGCTTGGGGGATGGAGAGCGGGAGCTGCTGGACTCATGGACCAGGCTGGGGACAGACAGAGCAGGCGGGAAGGGGTTAATCCCCCCTGGTCCTGGTCCAGTCCCACCCTCACCCCCAGCTGAGCCCCTGGTGCCAGGGCAACCGGCCTGGAGCTTGTGCCCCGTGGGCAGGGCTGCACCTCAAGCCAGACGGGGGGATAACGACCTCCCACCCCAGCACTGTACACAGCCAGCCCTCTGCCAGCACTGTGCCGCCCCCACCCCCGAACTGCCCCAGCAGGGGGCAGCACTGTGCCCCCACAACTCCGATCCGCCCCAGCAGAGGGCAGCACTATACCCCCCCACAACCCTCATCTGCCCCAGCAGGGGGCAGCACTATTCCCCCACAACCCCGATCCGCCCCAGCAGGGGGCAGCACTCTGCCCCCCACAACCCCCATCTGCCCCTGCAGGGGGCAGCACCACACACAGCCTACCCCCGCAGCACTGTGCCCCCCTCACTCCGATCTGCTCCAGCAGGGGGCAGCACTGTTCCACCACAACCCCCATCTGCCCCAGCAGGGGGCAGCACTATGCCTCCCCCATCCCCGATCCACCCCAGCAGGGGGCAGCACTATGCCTCCCCCAACCCCGATCCACCCCAGGAGGGGGCAGCACTATGCCCCCCACAACGCCCATCTGCCCCAGCGGGGGCAGCACCACACATAGCCTGCCCCCACCAGCACCGTGTCCCCCCACCCCCATCTGCTCCAGCAGGGGGCAGCACTGTGCCCCCCACAACCCGGATCTGCCCCAGCAGGGGGCAGGGCTCCCCCCACACCTCGCCAGTACCTGTACTGCTTCTGCTGCTCCTGTTGCTTGGCTGCCGCAGCCGCCGCCTCCTTAGCCCTGCGGTTGGGGTCGAACGAACTCCCGTCGACATAATTCTCGCTGATGCCAAAAGCCGCCCGCAGCCGCTCGTTCTTCTTTTCGTTGGCCTCAGCCAGCTGGTGGGTCTCTGTGACCCTGGGGAGGGGGAGAGGGGGGTAAGGGGCCCAACAGACTGCAGGACTGGGGCACCGGCAGAGCTGGGGGGTGGGGGGAGCCCAGGGCCGGGCTAGTAGGGGGCTGCGGGTCAGGAGGGGCATCGGCAGGGCTGGGGGGGACAGGGGCTGCGGGTCGGGAGTGAGGGGCACCAACAGAGCTGGGAGGGGGCTGGGCTGGCAGGGGCTGCAGGTCGGAAGTGAGAGGCACTGGCAGGGCCGGGGGGGGCAGGGGATCGGGAGTAAGGGGCACCGACAGGGCTGGGGGTCGGGAGTGAGGGGCATCAGCCGGGCCTGGGGGCAGCTGCTGACACGCGTCAGGCCCGTGCCACGGGAGGTGAAGGGGGAGCCTGTCTCTAGTGCCTGCCCGGTGAAGCTGGCAGTGCCAGGGGCCGCGCCCCCCGCAGCAGCCCCCCTCAGGGTACTTACGCTGGCTTCTGCTCGGGCTGCTGCTCCCCCTCCTTGCCCAGCGCCACGTCCTTCTCCAGGAGCATGAGCCGGAAGGTCGCCACCTTCTCCTGGATCTCGCCCTCGGCGTAGCTGGGGAGAGGAGCCAGGCGGGTTGGGGGGCGCAGGGGGAGACGGGGGGTCCCTGGACTCTGGCTGGGACAGTGACCGGCTCTCCCCCCTCCAGCAGCCCCCAAAGCAAGTCAGGGGAAATGTGACACACACGCCCCCCCCCACGGTCTCAGCACCTCCCGGCAGACAGGCAGCGGTGCTGCACCAGCTGCTACCCATCAGCCCGGGGGCAGAGACGGGGCAGTGTCCCCTCCCCACACAAGGGCTTGACTGGGGCTCTCCTGCCCCCAGGGAGAAACAGGCGCTGTGCCCACCCCATGGGACCCACGGCACATGTCCCCTCCCCCAGGTATCCCTCTACCACATCAGTGGGCTTGCTCCATGGCAGAGCACAGCCCCCTTTGCCTGCCCCATCCCAGAGATGGACTGGGGCATCTTAGCTAAGGCCACCCCCACAGCGCGAGGTATCCGCCCCCCACATCCCATCCCCACCCTGTGTGGCCCCCAACAACCCCCGCGACCCATCCCCACCCCGTGTGTGCGCCCCCTGACGCCCACTGCCTCCCACCCCCGATGTGCTCCCCTTGTCCCATTCCCGAGGTGTGTCCCCCAACAACCCCTGCGACCCATCCCCACCCCGTGTGTGTGCCCCCTGACGCCCACTGCCTCCCACCCCCGATGTGCTCCCCTTGTCCCATTCCTGATGTGTGCCCCCCAACAAACCCCGTGTCCTATCCCCACCCCTGGTGTGCCCCCTGACGCCCACTGCTTTCCACCCTCAATGTGCTCCCCTTGTCCCACTCCCGATGTGTGCTCCCCAACAACCCCTGTGTCCCATCCCCACCCCGTGTGTGTGCCTCCTGACGTCCACTGCCTCCCACCCCCGATTTGCTCCCCTTGTCCCATTCCTGATGTGTGCCCCCCAACAAACCCCGTTTCCTATCCCCACTGCTGGTGTGCCCCCTGACGCCCACTGCCTCCCACCCTCAATGTGCTCCCCTTGTCCCACTCCCGATGTGTGCCCCCCAACAACCCCCACGACCCATCCCCACCCCATGTGTGTGCCCCCGACGTTCACTGTCTCCCACCCGCGATCTGCTCCCCTTGTCCCACTCCCGATGTGTGCCCCCCAACAAACCCTGTATCCCATCCCCACCCCCGGTGTGCCCCCCATGTCCCACCCCCAATGTGGGCCCACAACAAGCCCCGCATCCTATTCCTACCCGATGTGTGCTCCTTGATGCCCACTGCCTCCCAACAAAATGTGCCCCCCATGCCCCACCTCCAATGTGCCCCTCACAACTCCCACATCCTATCCCCACCCCACGATATGTGCCTCCAACAACCTCCACACTCCCAGTGTGGCCCCCACAGCTCCTGCCTCCCACGTGCCCCGCTCAGCCCCCGCCTCCCAACCCTACTGTGTATCCCCCACACATACCCCACCTCCCATGCTGATGTATGCCCCCCAGCCCGATGTGTGCCCCCCCACCCCCCATCCACACCCCAATGTGTGCCCCTCACACCCACTGCCTCCCACCCCCGGTGTGCCCCCCAACAACCTCTGTCTCCCATTCCCACCCCGATGTGCCCCCTGCCACCCCCATTTGTCCCATCCCCACCCTCAATGTGTCCCCACCATGGATGCCCCCCCAACATGTGCCACAGTGCAGGCCCCCCCGCACACGTACCCCTGTTCCTCCATGAGCTCGGCCAGCTCCAGGCATTTCAGCTCCACCTTCCGCTTGCGCTCATGGTCCAGGATCTCCTGGTTGGGCTTCTTCACCAGAGACGACTCCAGCTTCCTGAGCTCCTCCTCCGACTTGTAGTCGGTTCGCTCCTTCTTGTGCCGCACGGCCGAGAGATTGCGCTGGACGTAGCCGTTGGTGCCGCTGCCCCGGGGAGTGGGGAGCCCTATCCCATTGTACATGGCGCCGCCAGCCTAGCACCGCCCGGGCCTGCAACACCTGCGGGGAGCCACGCGGCGTCAGACCCCACTGCCCTCCCAGAGAGCCCAGGCCTCCTGACTCCTAGCCCCTGGCAAGGGTGCTCCCCCCCGTACAAACCACACGCAAAACCCAGCCCCAACACACGGCTACATCCAAATCAGCATGTCAACGAGGGCAGGATCCGGGGAGGGGTGGGGGGCATGCAGGGGGAAGGGATGTGGCCTAGACGATGCTCTGCGGCCGGGGGAGGCTGGGGGGAGTAGAGGAAGGAATTATGGAGCAGAGAGAAGGGGGGGATAATGGCAGGGAGAAAATCTGCATTTTGAGGGTCACCTCCAGGTGAGGGGCTGGGGCTACTGCACTGCCCCCACCCACTCCCTCTCCTCATCCCCCCACAACCCCTCCACCACCCCCTCCCCCAGCACAACCCCATCTCTGCCCCCCACTCCCTCCCTTTCCCCCACAACCCCTCCTTTGCCCCCTCCCCACTCCCTGCCCCCACCCTTTACCTATCCCCTCCCTTTCCCCTCTGCCCACTCCCTGCCCCCACCTTCTACCCACCCCCTCCCCTTCCTCCTCTTCCCACTCCCTGCCCCCACCTTCTACCCACCCCCTCCCCCTCTTCCCACCCCCTCCCCATCACCTACCCCCTCCCCTTCCCCTTCTCACCACTCCCACCCCCACCCTCACCTCACCACCTCCCCTTCCCCTTCTCACCACTCCCACCCCCACCCTCACCTCACCACCTCCCCTTCCCCCTCTCCCCGCCCCCAGCACAACCCCATCTCTGCCCCCCACTGCCTCCCTTCCCCCACAGCCCCTCCTCCGGCCCCCCCCGCTCCCCACCTCCGGCCCCTGCCCGCGGCCCCGCGCCGCGTCTGCGCCACTCACGGAGCCAGGCCGCTCGCTCGCTCCGCGCCGCCGCCTCGGCCTGAGCCTGACTCCGAGCCAGCAGCTGCCCCCACCCCCTCCAGCACCGCCCGCCGCGGGGCACCACGGGAAATGGAGTCCGCCGGGCCGCGACGCGCCACGCGGAGCCACGGGAGCTCCAGGCGCGCGGGACTACAGCTCCCGGCCTGCCCCGCGCGCGCCGCGCCTGAAGCCGCCATTTTGTGCGCTCTACCGTTAGGCCGCGGAGCACGCTGGGATCTGCAGTCCGGCTGAGCCTGGGAAGCCCTGCCAGGTAACCGAGGGTCGGGGTATGGCGAGACTACAGCTCCCATGAGGGACCTCGGCAGCCGCACAGCCCATTGGGATGCCCATTACGGGGCTCAGGGCAAAGGGCGGCTGGGCCTGTCGGGACTCTAGTTCCCATGAGGCGCCGCGGCAGCCGCACAGCCCGCTGGGTAACAATCGTCCCACTGCATAAGGAGTAAGACAGGTGACGTTGAAAATACCGCTCCCGGCATGCCTCGCGCCGAAAGCCGCCATTTTATTCCCTCTACAGAGGGGCCGCGGGGCATGCCGGGAGATGTAGTCCGGCCAGGCGGGACGGCCGCTCCCATGGGGCCTCGCGGCGGCTGGGACATTCCCCGGCCGGCCGCGGGGGGGGCGGGGGTCGGGCCCGTCAGGACCCTGCCCGGCGCCATTTTCATCTCTGGGGACTGGCCGGTTCCGTGCCCTGCTCCTGCCACAGCGGGGTTACCATAGAGACCCACACACGCCGGTCCGTCACCGTAGGGACCCACACACGCCGGTCCGTCACCGTAGAGACCGCGCACACGCCGGTCCGTCACCGTAGGGACCCACACACGCCGGTCCGTCACCGTAGAGACCGCGCACACGCCGGTCCGTCACCGTAGGGACCGCGCACACGCCGGTCCGTCACCGTAGGGACCGCGCACACGCCGGTCCGTCACCGTAGAGACCCGCACACGCCGGTCCGTCACCGTAGAGACCACACACGCCGGTCCGTCACCGTAGAGACCCACACACGCCGGTCCGTCACCGTAGGGACCGCGCACACGCCGGTCCGTCACCGTAGGGACCCACACACGCCGGTCCGTCACCGTAGAGACCGCGCACACGCCGGTCCGTCACCGTAGGGACCCACACACGCCGGTCCGTCACCGTAGGGACCGCGCACACGCCGGTCCGTCACCGTAGAGACCGGCACACGCCGGTCCGTCACCGTAGGGACCCACACACACGCCGGTCCGTCACCGTAGGGACCCACACACGCCGGTCCGTCACCGTAGAGACCGCGCACACGCCGGTCCGTCACCGTAGGGACCCACACACGCCGGTCCGTCACCGTAGAGACCGCGCACACGCCGGTCCGTCACCGTAGGGACCCACACACACGCCGGTCCGTCACCGTAGAGACCCACACACGCCGGTCCGTCACCGTAGGGACCCGCACACACGCCGGTCCGTCACCGTAGAGACCCACACACGCCGGTCCGTCACCGTAGAGACCGCACACACGCCGGTCCGTCACCGTAGAGACCCGCGACCCGCACACACGCCGGTCCGTCACCGTAGGGACCCGCACACGCCGGTCCGTCACCGTAGAGACCGCGCACACGCCGGTCCGTCACCGTAGGGACCCACACACACGCCGGTCCGTCACCGTAGAGACCGCGCACACGCCGGTCCGTCACCGTAGGGACCCGCACACACGCCGGTCAGTCACCGTAGAGACCCACACACGCCGGTCCGTCACCGTAGGGACCCGCACACACGCCGGTCCGTCACCGTAGGGACCCGCACACACGCCGGTCCGTCACCGTAGGGACCCACACACGCCGGTCCGTCACCGTAGGGACCGCACACACGCCGGTCCGTCACCGTAGAGACCCACACACGCCGGTCCGTCACCGTAGGGACCCGCACACACGCCGGTCCGTCACCGTAGGGACCCGCACACACGGCGGTCCGTCACCGTAGAGACCCACACACGCCGGTCCGTCACCGTAGAGACCGCACACACGCCGGTCCGTCACCGTAGAGACCCGCACACACGCCGGTCCGTCACCGTAGGGACCCGCACACACGCCGGTCCGTCACCGTAGAGACCCGCACACACGCCGGTCCGTCACCGTAGAGACCCACACACGCCGGTCCGTCACCGTAGGGACCCGCACACACGCCGGTCCGTCACCGTAGAGACCCGCACACACGCCGGTCCGTCACCGTAGGGACCCGCACACGCCGGTCCGTCACCGTAGAGACCCGCACACGCCGGTCCGTCACCGTAGGGGACCCGCACACACCGGTCCGTCACCGTAGGGACCGCGCACACGCCGGTCCGTCACCGTAGGGACCCACACACACGCCGGTCCGTCACCGTAGAGATCCGCACCGTAGGGACCCGCACACACGCCGGTCCGTCACCGTAGAGACCCACACACGCCGGTCCGTCACCGTAGGGACCCACACACACGCCGGTCCGTCACCGTAGAGACCCACACACGCCGGTCCGTCACCGTAGGGACCGCGCACACGCCGGTCCGTCACCGTAGGGACCCACACACGCCGGTCCGTCACCGTAGAGACAGCGCACACGCCGGTCCGTCACCGTAGAGACCGCGCACACGCCGGTCCGTCACCGTAGGGACCCACACACGCCGGTCCGTCACCGTAGGGACCCGCACACGCCGGTCCGTCACCGTAGAGACCGCGCACACGCCGGTCCGTCACCGTAGGGACCCGCACACACGCCGGTCCGTCACCGTAGAGACCGCGCACACGCCGGTCCGTCACCGTAGGGACCCACACACGCCGGTCCGTCACCGTAGGGACCCGCACACGCCGGTCCGTCACCGTAGAGACCCGCACACACGCCGGTCCGTCACCGTAGGGACCCGCACACACGCCGGTCCGTCACCGTAGAGACCCGCACACGCCGGTCCGTCACCGTAGGGACCCGCACACACGCCGGTCCGTCACCGTAGGGACCCGCACCGTAGGGACCCGCACACACGCCGGTCCGTCACCATAGAGACCCGCACACGCCGGTCCGTCACCGTAGGGACCCGCACACACGCCGGTCCGTCACCGTAGAGATCCGCACCGTAGGGACCCGCACACACGCCGGTCCGTCACCGTAGAGACCCGCACACACGCCGGTCCGTCACCGTAGGGACCGCACACACGCCGGTCCGTCACCGTAGAGATCCGCACCGTAGGGACCCACACACACGCCGGTCCGTCACCGTAGGGACCCGCACACACGCCGGTCCGTCACCGTAGGGACCCGCACCGTAGGGACCCGCACACACGCCGGTCCGTCACCGTAGAGACCCGCACACCGGTCCGTCACCGTAGGGACCCGCACACACTGGTCCGTCACCGTAGAGATCCGCACGGTAGGGACCCGCACACACACCGGTCCGTCACCGTAGAGACCCGCACACCGGTCCGTCACCGTAGGGACCCGCACACACCGGTCCGTCACCGTAGAGATCCGCACGGTAGGGACCCGCACACACACCAGTCCGTCACCGTAGAGACCCGCACCGTAGGGGACCGCACACACGCCGGTCCGTCACCGTAGGGACCCGCACACACGCCGGTCCATCACCGTAGAGACCTGCATACACGCCGGTCCGTCAACGTAGGGTCCCGCACACACCGGTCCGTCACCGTAGAGACCCGCACACACGCCGGTCCGTCACCATAGGGACCCGCACCGTAGGGACCCGCACACACACCGGTCCGTCACCGTAGGGACCCGCGCACACGCCGGTCCGTCACCGTAGGGACCCGCACACGCCAGTCCGTCACCGTAGAGACCCGTACACACGCCGGTCCGTCACCGTAGGGACCCGCACAAGCCGGTCCGTCACCGTAGGGGACCGCACACATGCCGGTCCATCATCGTAGGGACCCGCACACGCTGGTCCGTCACCGTAGGGGACCGCACACTCCGGTCCGTCACCGTAGGGACCCGCACACACGCCGGTCCGTCACCGTAGGGTCCCGCACACACCGGTTCGTTACCGTAGAGTCCCATGCACACACGCCGATCTATTACCTTAGGGACCCGCGCACACCGGTCCGTTACCGTAGTGACCTGCACACCGGTCCGTCACCGTACGGACCCGCACACACTGGTCCATCACCGTAGGGACCCGCGCACATAGGTCCGTCACCGTAGGGACCCACGCACACCGGTCCGTTACCGTAGGGACCGCACACACCAGTCCGTTACCGTAGGGACCCGCACACCGGTCTGTTATCGTAGGGACCTGCACACCGGTCTGTTACCGTAGGGTCTCAGGCACACCAGTCTTTTATTGTAGAGTCTCACACACCAGTCTGTTATCGTACGGCTGCAATGTTATTGTAGGGACCCACACACACCGGTCTGTTATTGTGGGGTCCCATGCACACCAGTCTGTTATTGTAGGGTCCCACGCACACCGGTCTGTTAACATAGGGCTGCATTGTTATTGCAGGGTCTCACACACACCGTCTGTTATTGTAGGGTTCCATGCACACTGGTCTGTTATTGTAGGGTCTCACACACCGGTCTGTTATCGTAGGGTTCCATGCACACCGATCAGTTATTGTAGGGCTGCAGTGTTATTGTAGAGTCCCACGCACACCAGTCTGTTATCGTAGGGTCCTACGCACACTGGTCTGTTATCATAGGGCTGCGTTGTTATTGTAGGGTCTCACGCACACCGGTCTGTTATTGTAGGGTCCCACACACACCAGTCTGTTATCATAGGGCTGCATTGTTATTGTAGGGTCCCACGCACACTGGTCTGTTATTGTAGGGTTCCACGCACACCGGTCTGTCATCGTAGAGCTGCGTTGTCATGGGGGGGGGGTGGTCTCATGCACACCGATCTGTTTTTGTAGGGTCCCACAAATACCAGTCCGTTATTGTAGGGCTGCCGTGTTATTGTAGGGTCTCACACACACCGGTCCGTTATTGTAGGGCTGCAGTGTTATTGTAGGGTCTCACACACATCGGTCCGTTATTGTAGGGCTGCAATGTTATTGTAGGGTCTCACGCACACTGGTCTGTTACCGTGGGGTCACTGCCGAACCCAGCCTTTTTTGGGTCCCAGCTGTTTAAAGAAGTCCTAGAACTGGTTTTCCCAAGTGCTCCCTGCCCTGCCCCCATTTAAGACCCGTTCCAGGGAAGGGCTGGGCTCTGTAGCTCACAGGGCCCAAGCATGCCATGGAAAGAAAGAAATGCTTTGAGTCAGGGAAGGGAGGAACTACATTTCCTAGTATGCCCTGGGCTGGAGCCTGCTGCATTCTGGGAGTTGTAGTTCAGCTGGCCCAGAAGGCCTTGGAAATGGCTTGACTCTGGGGGCAGGGTTCTGTCAGACGACCTATCCCAACATGCCCTGGGTGGGATCCTGTTGCATTGTGCGAATTGTAGTTCAGCCTTCTCTGTAGTTGAAGTTACTTTAACTAATTACCCACCCCCAGGCGAGGGTTCACCGTTCCTGTCATTGGAGAGTTCAACCCCAAGGTCGCCGGCGGTAGCCAGGTTCTCGATAGACGGAGGACCCAGAGACCCCTCAAAGCTCTTTCGTCCAGAGCTCCCTTCACTAGCCAGCCAGCCCCCAACACACACTGCAGCCTGGGCCCGGACAGGGCATCAGTATCCTTTTCCTTCTCCTTGTCACCATCTCCAGCCTCCCCTGTGGCCACCATCCTGGTGCCCTCTCCAGGAGACCGCTTTTATCACCTGTTACGCTGACGCCTGCTGGGGTACAGACCTATTGGGGGAAGTTTTACCCCTTTTCCTCCTTTGAACATCCAGGCCCCACAACATGTGGGTTGCCCCCATTTCCTATCGGCAAATTCATTAGTTCCCCTTAACACATGAACGCTAATGTCACCTGATGACCACAGGCACAGCTGGTTGCCTCGAGGAACTCTTGAATGTTTCACCCCAGCTACCAACAGTCATCCTGTGGTGTATGCTTAGCGCTTGTGGATGTTATTATCCAGGCTCAGCAGTTCTTCTCAAAGCATCAGCAGATCATCAATGCAGCCACAAGCTCAGCAGGTTTATTATCATCGGACTTTCGCTAACGTCTCTTCGTATTATAGCTCACTTATCCTAAGGCAGAGGTCCTCAAACTTCTTGCCTGTGACCCCATTTTGAGACTTGACCCCAGACAGTAACAAAGTTAGGCACGTGCTCCTTGCAAGAATCGATCACAGGAACTTTCGATGAGCTGTTCGATTTCAGCTGCCGGCAAATCCATGGCATCGGGCTTGTGCTGAAAGGGGTTTCGAGCCAAATCATACTTTCCCATTCCCAAGTTGGGGGGAAAAGAACACAAACTCTTTCTCCAGCCAGCTCAGATGCTCAGCCATCACCTGTGCGGGAGGCTGAACCATTTCCTGCAAAACTGCAGGAAGGATTCATAGTTAGTCTTCAATAGATTCTTCTTCCCAAAAACAATTTGAGTCACGAATCCTGTGGTCAATCACTCAGCTGAAGGACTTGGGTGTTTTTTCCTTGCAGACCTGTGTTCCATTAATTCTGTTTCCCACAGCTGTCCGTGACATAGGCAAAAAGACACATCTTATTTTAGTCACATAGAAAATCAATGAACCCACTCTCTTTGCAGTCCATTGCATAGGCACGCAGCTTGTCTCAGTTCAGAAAATCATCCGAGGACTCTCCAGCAATGCGGCGGGATCAGACCTCCTGCCTTCACCCAGTTTTGCAAACAGACGTGCGCGAAGCGACTGAATCATGGTGTAGTTCATCGGTGCAAACGCCCACCATGCAATCACACGGGATATTTTTGTCTTGCATGTGCCCATGGGGCACATCAAACATTCCTTGTGCCATCTCGTGTCCGGGAAGAGGGAGACAGAACAGAACGTCTTCAAGAGCTGCACCCTCCCAGGTGTTATTTCACAAAAGCCAAGAAATGTGCATGACGACCCTTAGTGCTCGCATCAGCCTGAAGCACCTGCATTTTTCAGGTTTCAGAGTAGCGGCCGTGTTAGTCTGTATCCGCAAAAAGAACAAGAGTCCTTGTGGCACCTTAGAGACTAACACATTTATTTGAGCATAAGCTTTCGTGGGCTACAGTCCACTTCTTCGGATGCATAGAATGGAACATATAGTGAGGAAATCTATATACACATACAGAGAGCATGAAAAGGTGGGAGTTGTCTTACCAACTCTGAGAGGCCAATTAAGTAAGAGAAAAAAACTTTTGAAGCGATAATCAAGATAGTCCAGTACAGACAGTTTGATAAGACGTGTGAGAATACTTATGTGGGGAGATAGAGTCAATGTTTGCAATGGCTCAGCTATTCCCAGTCTCTACCTCTTCATGCTCTCTGTAGGTGCATATATCTCCTCACTATATGTTCCATTCTATGCATCTGAAGAAGTGAGCTGTAGCTCACAAAAGCTTATGCTCAAATAAATTTGTTAGTCTCTAAAGTGCCAAAGTACTCCTGTCCTTTCTGCATTTTTCAGACACTCCATCAGTGAGTTTTCCTGACCTGCTACTATCATCTCAATCCTTTGTTCCACTGTGTTTTGGAGAGTGGTGTGGCTTTGAGTTTGTTTGCCTGTTTCCCCACATGTTATCGTCATCATGTCGATTGCAGCTGGCAAAATCAATATCTCTCCAGGTGTCTGAGGCTTCCTGAACCTGTGCGATGTGATAACTCACCTCAGTGGACATGTTCTGAGCGCGGTCAGAGACAGATTTGACTTTCTTGAATTGCATTTGTTGACATGAAAGTTCTTCTTTCCAGCGCTGGAGAAATGACCTTGGTTTTCCTGTGTGTTCCTTGTGAAGGGTTTCCAAGTGTCATTTAAGTTTAGCGGGCTTGATGCTTTTGCTATATAACACCGGGTGACGTAGCCTTTCTTCATGCTTGACCAAGACACCCTGAAGCCATACTCAAAGACAGTCTGGTCATATTTGGGAGCTGGTTTCTTGGACTTTTGGTTTTTGTTCATGACTTGTTTTCCATTTCAACCGCATGCTGCTGGAGGCTAAAGAAGATACTCATATATAATAATGCCTCATATCACAAATCAGAAAGAGGAATTCATTGTCAAGCAAATTCAGCCAGGACTTAGGAAGGCCCTGTGTGGTGATATCAGATCACCATGGAGACAGTGATTTAGGATGATTTCAGTCGGGTACTCAAGGTGGCATAAAAGAAGATAAAGACCCTGCCTAAAGGCACTTACAAGCCACTGCAGATTCCTGTCTCCGAAAAGGCCAGCACAGGCTCCTACCAGCTCAAGAAAAGAAAATGCTATGTTGACGAGGCTGCTGCTCACAGATAAGGATTTTCTAGATTCACGTCCCTCGGCTGGATGGTGCCAATGGCCAAATCAACGTCTGCTCAGCCACTTCTGCACAGCCACCATATCCAGGCCTGCTCTTCCCAAATGCCGCGCCAGGAGGCCGCAGTTTTGGCCTGCAAAACAGTGACCTCTGCACAATGTGACCTCGTACCCTACTGGCACGGCCTTTGTGGAACAAGTCTGGACGTGTTCGGGGGCAGACGGCATCGTCTCTCCAGCCGAAACTGGCCCATTGGACCCACAACACCACCTGCTGATGGCGCAACCCCATTTGGAGTCACGACCCATGGGCTGAGAACTATTGTCCTGAAGTCTGATTTGGCTAAGCTAAATATCATACAAGCCTCAGGCCCATAGGCCCTGCGTTCAACATGAAACAGTACCTGTATTCATCTCTATGGCCTAAATATACCTGATACCTTTTATCCTTGGCTACGCTAGGCACCCTGGGAATTTCAGCTGAGTCCCTGGGGGAGGCATGGATTACATTTCCCAGCATGCACGGGCTGGAGCCTGTTGCATTGTGGGAGCTGCAGTGGCATGTTAACCTGTATTATACCGTTCAGCCACAAGGTGGATCTGCGTGTAAAATACCTAATTCAAACTAACCTCAGCCGTACCTGAGGATCTTCTAAATAGGGCCCTAGCAAATTCACAGCCATGAAAAACACATCACAGACAATGAAATCTGGTCTCCCCCATGAAATCTGTGTGGTATAAAAGACCAGATTTCAAGGGGGAGACCAGCATTTCTCAAATTGGGGGTCCTGATCCAAAAGGGAGTTGCAGGGGAGTACCACGGTTATTTGGGGTGGGGGGGGTCGCACTATTGACACCCTTACTTCTGCACTGCCTTCAGAGCTGGGTGGCTGGAGAGCGGCGGCTGTTGGCCATGCGCCCAGCTCTGATGGCAGTGCCCCACCAGCAGCACCACAGAAGTACGGGTGGCAAGACCATACCTACCATCCTTACTTCTGCGCTGCTGCTGGCGGTGGCTCTGCCTTCCAAGCTGGGATCCCAGCTAGTAGCCGTGCTCTCCAGCCACCCAGCTCTGACAGCAGCACCGCCACCAGCAGCAGCGCAGAAGTAAGGGTAGCAGTACTGCAACCCTCCCTACATAACCTTGCAACCCCACACACACACACTCACACGCACACCCCTCCTTTTTGGGTCAGGACCCGTACAATTCCAACACCGTGACATTTCAGATTTAAATAGCTGATAAAATCCTATGACCATGAAATTGACCAAAATGGACCGTGAATTTGGTAGGGTCCTACTTATAAATGCTAAACACATGTGATGTGAATAAGTAGAGCCCTGCGTGGATACACAATTTAGCGTGGGTGTGATGCCCCCAGCCCTGCCCACTGGAGCAGGCACCGGGCTCACCGGCAGCTGTGCACGGATGGGACTCCTGTCCGGGAGCATGCAAGCTGCTTGCATACGCACCAGCATGACCAGTGACAGCTGCCGGTGTGCCTGGTCGCCTGCTTTCTATCGACAGACATCCGCAGATATACATTGTGTATCCTCACAGGGCTCTATGTATGAGCCAGTCCAGCTCTGGTACAGAAGACCATGGCATGGGGACAGGAGCAACCCAAGAACAGAAATACAGGAACAAAGCAACAAAGATTACAGGATCCTCTCAATGCGCCCCTCTTCAGTGCCCCAGAGAGCTTCAGCTTTGACAAACTGACAGCCTGGAAACAAGATTTTGAATTGCAAACACACTCCAGAAAGAAACTGGAAATATCCAGGTGTCCTCTTTAATTCATGCTACGGAGAAGCAAGCAGAGCATCGCTTTCAATCTGCAGACACTCTGAAAGGGTCCTGCCTGGGTTTGATGCATACTTTATACCTCGGAGAAAATGTGGTTTACAAAAGAGCATCTTCCCCCCACCCAGGGGTGAAAGTAACTTACAGGACTTACTGCCGGAGTCCTGAAGGGGCGTGGCCTAATCCGGAAGAAGTGGCTCGGAGCCCCCCAGGGCTCAGGGGCAAATTAAAGGGCCCGGCGCTCTGGCCGCCAGGAGGAACCCCGAGCTTTGTGGGGCTGGGGCAGGGATTTAAGGGGCCCAGAGCTCCTGCCGCTGAGGGGAGCCCGAGCCCTTTAAATCACAGCCCCAGCCCATCCGCTGGAGCTGCAGCCGGGATTCAAAGGGCTCTGGGCTGCCCGCAGCGGCGGGGAGCCCTGAGCCCTTTAAATCTCAGCCGTGGCCGGGATTCAATGGGCTCTGGCCTGCCCGCAATGGCAGGGAGCTCTGAGCCCTTTAAATCTCAGCCGCGGAAGCTGGTGCGGTCCAGCATGGAGTACTGGCTCTTGCCAGTACGCTGGACCGGACCAACTTATTTTCACCTCCCTCCCCACCACAAGAGAATTCAAGAACCAGGGGAAATGTTGAGCGTTTTATGAGAGCTGAAAACTCTGAGTATGAGACTGCAACACACGAAAATATCTGAGACAGGCTGGTTATTGGGATAACAGGTAAAAACAGCAACTGCTGAAGAGAGATTATCCCTAGCCACAGCTAATCAAATAGCTAAGATTTGCTGACTAACCTATGCTGGCTGGTATATGTATATTATGCTGATAACAACTACCTTCAAAATACATATTTTAAGCATTCACGTGTACACATTAAGCACGATCCTAGCAGCTATATAGCCTAGATTGGCCTGCACCTTTACTGTATTCCTGAACACTTATGCTAAATATCCCATAACACCTTGCTTCAGTTGAAGGAAGCCTTGTCTTGAACAGACAGGAAAACTGTCAGTATCAGGCAGATGGTTATTCATAACACCAGGAAAGGCGTTGCCCATACGGTCAGGAGATGCCTTCCTCCCCCTTAGTACCTGGGATGTATGTACTGAAAACAAGAGAGGCTGCGTCGGCACCTGGAATGCGTGGGACCGATCTTCAGAGACTGTTGTTGTGTAGACTTTTTTTCCCAGCACCGTATTAAGAAACCTACCTGACGCTGGTCTCTTAGGTGTATTTTGTACTGAATCAAAGTGTGATCAGGCAAAGGACTGTAGAATTTATCAACAACTTAGAGCAATCTGACAAACCTGACAAACCTGAAACTTGCTCAGAAACCGTAAACGGACACTTGAGTGCTGAAAGTCAGTATCACGAGACACCCCCCGAGGCAAGCAGAGAAAACATCAAGGCTAAAGAGGGACACATTCCAGCCTACATGCACAAGGTTTGGAAAAAGTCAGATCCCAGGAAATGATGCATGTCCAGCCAGAGGCGCTCGGTGTGATACATGCACGAAATATGGACATTTTGCAGCTGTTTGCTGCAACAAAGTTGTAAGGGGGTTGACTCATATTACAGACAATCAAAAGCCATTGTCTGTGGAATCTATCCCTTGCGAGGCTACAGAGCCTGCCTGGAGAGTGAATCTGAATATTCGTGGCGTTAAAATTGACTCAGGAACTGACGCAGGAGGACTCGCCTTCAACCCCTCCCAGAGCTGAAGTCACCTGTCACAGCTGTGACTAGCCCTGGAGATATGGTGAACTGCATGGACCAGTTCACCACAGAAACAACTTACAAAGACGTGAGATCAAACGACCACTGGCCAACAGCCTTCTCAGCCGCAGCCTGCCAGCCACCATGGGCCTAGTGAGAAACGTGGAAGACCTCAATGGAATATTTGGTGACTTAAGTTCCCTCTAAGCCGTGTGGCCGTGCAGCTGCCTATTAAGTGCTGTGCAGGTGCTCAGGGTTGCAGCAAGGAGAGATGCCTCTCCCCCAGCTCCGGACCTGCCACGGTGCCACTCCCCCGGCCCCGACCCAGCCCTGAACCTGCTGCGGCTGGGGGACAGGCGCCTCTCCCTGCCAGCACAGGTGCTGCTGTGGGAAGAGAGAGCTGGGGGGACCCCTCTCTTCCCACTGTAGCCCCAGGGAGTCCCACTGCACCCCAAGCCCCTCGTCCCTGGCCCCACCCCAGAGCCCGCACTCCCAGCCAGAGCCTTCACACCCCAGCCCTGAGCCCCCTCCCACACTCCAAACCTCTCGGCCCCACCCCCGCCACCTGAATGTCTTATGGGTACCAATATGGAGGTTGTGTGTCACACATCCCACCTCCATATTGGTGCACATAATAAAATTAATTCCACACATGGGTGGGAAAAATTAGTGGGAACATTGTCGGTGACACTAGACTTTTGAAAGGAGACCTCATACAAATCACCTTAAGAGACAATGCTGAATTGCACCGTGTACATACACCGCACAGGATTCCTATCCCATTACTGCATAAAGTGGAGCCTGAAAGAGATCTCTGAGCCAGCAGCAAGCCCCCGGGGTACCAGATATAAAGAAAAATACGGATCCATGTGGCTCTTCGAAGACCTAATGCAGCAGTTGTGAGAGAAAACTCTATCCTCCCAAGAGGGGATGATTCCCACCCCCAAATTGAAAGGAGCTACAGCATTCACCAAGCTGGATGCCTCGAGTGGATTCGGGCAAATTTCTGTAGCCCAGCAGTTCTCAAACTTTTGTACTGGTGACCTCTTTTACACAGCAAGCCTCTGAGTGCAACCCCCCCCCCCAAATTAAAAAAACACTTTATTATAAATTTAACACCATTCTAAATGCTGGAGGCAAAGCGGGGTTTGGGGGGGAGGCTGACAGCTCACGACCTCCCCCCATGTAATAACCTGGCGACCCCCTGAGGGGTCCTGACCTCCGGTTGGAGAACTTCTACTGTGGCCAAAGAAAGAGCTAAACTGGCTACATTTATCACACCCTTGGGGAGATTCTGCTTTTGAAGATGATCTTTTGGGAGTACTAGTGCACCTGACATTTGCCATGGAACCATGGCCAAACTGCACACACGGAGTTGTCATTTGCATGGACAATATTCTGAGATATGGACCTTCGATGGAGGAACGCAACAAAACCCTCAACGAAGTCCTAACCCTAATCAGTCAGTCTGGACTCAGGCTAAACAAGGAAAAATGTGTTTTCTGCCTACCTTAAATTGAGCTTTGGGGGCAGACAAAGAAAGATGGAATCAGGTGTGGCCTAAGTGGGTATCATTGCACTAAAATGACTTGGAGTGGAAGCCACTTGCGTTTTGCTCTTGCATTTTGCTCACAGAAGCAGAAAAACGATATGCACAGGTGGAGGAGTAAAGAGTCCTGTGGCACCTTATAGACTAACAGACGTTTTGGAGCATGAGCTTTCGTGGGTGAATACCCACTTCATCGGATGCATGTAGTGGAAATTTCCAGGGGCAGGTATATCTATGCAGGCAAGCTAGAGATAATGAGGTAGTTCAATCAGGGAGGATGAGGCCCTGTTCTAGCAGTTGAGGTGTGAAAACCAAGGGAGGAGAAACTGGTTCTGTAATTGGCAAGCCATTCACAGTCTTTGTTTAATCCTGAGCTGATGGTGTCAAATTTGCAGTTGAACTGAAGCTCAGCAGTTTCTCTTTGAAGTCTGGGCCTGAAGTTTTTTTGCTGCAGGATGGCCACCTTAAGGTCTGCTATAGTGTGGCCAGGGAGGTTGAAGTGTTCTCCTACAGGTTTTTGTATATTGCCATTCCTAATATCTGATTTGTGTCCGTTTATCCTTTTCCGTAGCGACTGTCCAGTTTGGCCGATGTACATAGCAGAGGGGCATTGCTGGCATATGATGGTGTATATTACATTGGTGGATGTGCAGGTGAATGAACTGTTGATGGTGTGGCTGATCTGGTTAGGTCCTGTGATGGTGTCGCTGGTGTAGATATGTGGGCAGAGTTGGCATCGAGGTTTGTTGCATGGATTGGTTCCTGAGCTAGAGTTATTATGGTGCGGTGTGCAGTTACTGGTGAGAATATGTTTCAGGTTGGCAGGTTGTCTGTGGGCGAGGACTGGCCTGCCACTCAAGGCCTGTGAAAGTGTGGGGTCATTGTCCAGGATGGGTTGTAGATCCCTGATGATGCGTTGGAGGGGTTTTAGCCGGGGACTGTATGTGATGGCCAGTGGAGACCTGTTGGTTTCTTTCTTGGGTTTGTCTTGCAGTAGGAGGCTTCTGGGTACAAGTCTGGCTCTGTTGATCTGTTTCCTTATTTCCTCATGTGGGTATTGTAGATTTGAGAATGCTTGGTGGAGATTTTGTAGGTGTTGGTCTCTGTCTGAGGGGTTAGAGCAGATGCGGACACAAACCAGATATTAGGAATGGCAATATACAAAAACCTGTAGGAGAACACTTCAACCTCCCTGGCCACACTATAGCTGACCTTAATGTGGCCATCTTGCAGCAAAAAAAACTTCAGGCCCAGACTTCAAAGAGAAACTGCTGAGCTTCAGTTCATCTGCAAATTTGACACCATCAGCTCAGGATTAAAACAAAGACTGTGAATGGCGTTGCCAATTACAGAACCAGTTTCTCCTCCCTTGTTTTCACATCTCATCTGCTAGAACAGGGCCTCATCCTCCCTGATTGAACTGACCTCATTATCTCTAGCTTGCCTGCATATATATACCTGCCCCTGAAATTTCCACTACATGCATCTGACGAAGTGGGTATTCACCCACGAAAGCTCATGCTCCAAAACGTCTGTTAGTCTATAAGGTGCCACAGGACTCTTTGCTGCTTTTACAGATCCAGACTAACACGGCTACCCCTCTGATACTTGACAGGTGGAGAAGGCGTGCATGGGAAGCATATGGGCACGTGAGAACTTCTACAGATAGCTGTGTGGACTACATGTGTTTACACTGATAACAAGCCATAAACCAGTCAATGGAAAAGATCTGGATCAAGCATAGCTGAGATCCCAATGTCTACAGGTAAGCGTAATGTGATTTAACCCAATTGCTAAATATGTTCCTCAGAAAAATCTGGTGGCAACCCACACCCTGTCACGGAGCCCAGCATTGCAGTCAACTACCCGTGAGCTCAAGGATGACATAAAGGCATATGTGGATGCTCCAGACACATCCAGACCAGTGTGAGAAAAGAAACTACTCCAGCTGTGAAAAGCAACCTTGACTGACACACAACTTTAGAAAGTTCTAAGTTACATAGGGGTGGCTGTCCCAAGTGCCTAAAGGCCACTAAAGAAGTGACCAGAGACTACCTTATGGTGTGTGGACAGTTAAGCGAATCAAATGGACTCATGGTTAAAGGCAACTGCATCGTAATTCCAAACAAAACGAGAGGAGAAATCCTAAACCTCATCCAGGATTAACTAAATGCTTTGAATAAGCCAAGCAGTCAGTGTGGCGGGCCAGGCACCAGCATGGACATAAAGTCTTTGCATGTGAACTTTGCAGAACTAACAGACCAAAACGATGCAAAGAACCTTCAGTAACCACCCCTCTACCACACTGCAACGTCTGCTTCCTGAGCAAAGGCAAGAAACAACACGTCATGCCCTGAGGCCTCACTCTCTATAACCCTCTGACCATTGTGTACAACTCCAAAAGTACTAAACAGCTCTGCAGAAAAATTGAGGAACCACTTACTGCACCCCTCATACTCCAGAAGGGATTGTCTCACCTCAGACAAAAAGTCATCCCATGCTCCAACGCACTGGAATAGAAAACCATCAGGAAACTTACCTGAAAATCATGCAAGAAACCCCAAAACAACTATCAAAAAAAACCCCTGACAACAGCCATCCAACACAAAAACAAAATGTGGAGCCAACTACAACCCACAGAACACAACCTCTGGGAGAGACCATGGCACCAGGATCCACCACAGTGCCACTAAAAGACCATCACTACTTCTTCTTTCTTCACAACAGTGATGACACAACCCCCAATTACC
Source organism: Gopherus flavomarginatus (assembly GCF_025201925.1). NCBI lineage: Eukaryota > Metazoa > Chordata > Testudines > Testudinidae > Gopherus > Gopherus flavomarginatus. The sequence continues at coordinate 1,635,631 of NC_066621.1, read as the reverse complement.
ACATCCCCACCAACAGTCATAAGCAAAAAGAATGGTCTGACAGGACACCCCAGAGCGGATGAAAACACACTCTTGATCATTACGCTGATTGCTTCAGGGAAACAATTGACTGTGAGATCCTTAACAGACATCACATCCAGCACAGTCTCTCCACGCCCAAGAGGGCAGCGATGCAGTCCCTGAAATCCAATCCCCAGATAGTGATCCAACCTGCTGACAAAGTGGGCACCATCCTAGTCCTCCATTGTAATGAGTCAATTAACAAGGCCACATGACAAACTCTCTGACACCACCTACTACAAAGAACTCAAAGAAGACCCCACACCACCATTCACCCAGGAATGTAAGGACATCGTCCAATCCTTCCCCAAACCACTACAATCTCAGCTCCCAAGAACCCACCCCAGGGACCATCTACCTGCTTCCCAAGATACACAAACAAGGGAACCCAGGCAGACCCATCGTATCTGCCCATGGCACTCTTACAGAAGTAACATCGGGAGTCATTGAAACCATCCTCAAACCACTCACCACACAAAGGGACAGCTTCCTCCAGAACACAGCTGACCTCCTCCACAAACTCTGCAGCATCAGCAGCCTCCCTCAGAAGAACACCATGGCTGTCACTTCCTTACACACCAACTCCTCTCGCCACCTGCCTCAAATATCTACAGGACAATGGGACAGCCCTCAGATCTCCACCCAAGGACATCAACAAATGCTTCTGTTTCATCCTCACCTGGAACACTTTGTCCAAACCATGGGAGCAGCCGTGGCTACTAGGATAGCTCCCGATATGCCAAACTCTTCGTGGGCCACCTTGAAGAAGAATTTCTGGACCAGTGCAATCACAAAACTAGTGATACACCTGAGAAACATCGATGATATTGTCCTACTCTGCACAGACAACCTAAACTCCCCTGTAGATTTCCACCACAACATGAACAACCCCCACCCATCCATTCAACTCGCTGTGTGACACTCCCACACCAGCATCAACTTCCTGTGCACCACACTCAGCTTCAGCCATGGAACTCGACTGGCAAACTAACGGTATATGACAAACCCACAGATCCCAACACCTACCTTCATAGATCCAGTAACCACCCCAAACACACCTAGAAATCTGTTCTCGACAGTTCTCAAGGCCTCAGATACCACAGAATATATACTGAGGAGAAAGCCCAGGACACCCACCTTAACACGCTTGAAAACCCCTTCACCAAACAAGGACACTCCATGAGAGAAGTAGATCGCATCATGGAGCAGGCCACCCATACACGGAGATAACCTGCTTCAATATGGAAATAAAACCCCCTCTGACCACAAGCCCCTAGTTGTCACCTACCCATACAGAGTATCATCAAACAACTACAATCCATTCTCAATGGGGACCCTGTCCGGAAAGGAATCTTTTGCGAACCTCCTGTTCTGGCCTTCAAACAACTTTTCAACCTGGCCAAACTTATCATCAGAAGCAAGCTCTCCATCGGCCAGGGCCCACCAACTCAAAGCGGCAACAGACCCTGCCAGAACAAGAGATGCAAACCCTGCAGATATATCACCACTGCTGTGATAATCAGCACTCCCCAATGCACCTTTCAAGACCCGCGGGTTCTATACATGCCCATCACAACCTGTGAGGTACCTCATCCAGTGCGCTAAATGCCCCAATAGCAATGATGTCGGGGTGACACCAGACAGTCACTACACTCTTGAATGAACTCACCCAGGAAAATGATAAAAAATAAAAACACGCTGTCACGCGTGGGCAAACAAAACGATTGCTCCATATCTGACCTGTCAGGCCTTGTCCTGAAAGGAAATTGGACAACACCTTCAAAAGACGCGCCTGGGAACTTAAATTCATAACTTGGCTAGACACTAAAAATCACAGTCTTAACAGAGACCCTGGGTTCATGGCTTCTTGCAACAATTTGTAATCTACACTCCCTCCTCTGTCCTATGACTGCAGAGGTGTTAACAGGCCGCTCTACCTTGAATGGTCCTATACAATATGTGTTAACTCCTTATGCTAAACAATCTGTTTCACTGTGTATTTAGCTGTGAGGATCTGAGTACCTTTCCCAGCCCTGTGTGCTTGAAAGCTTGTCTCTTCCACCAACAGAAGTTGGTCTATTAACAAATATCACCTCATCCATGTATGTGAATTCAGAGGACATCACTACCTGGTGGCTGTGGACTATTCTATTCGTCAAGATATATAGAAATCGTGGACTTGAAAGCCAAGATATGTCCCAGTGTTCCTGAGACACTGAAGCACACTTTTGCTCACTTTGGTATTTCAGAACAACTAGTGGTGGGGAATGGGCAACAATTCACCGCAGCCGAATGAAATGAAATAGGATTTTGGTCATACTGCTACAGCTCACATGACCTGCAAGCGAATGGAATAGCTGAAAGAGCCAAGAAAATCCTACGGCGGGAATCATAGAATCATAGAATATCAGGGTTGGAAGGGACCTCAGGAGGTATCTAATCCAACCCCCTGCTCAAAGCAGGACCAAGCCCAACTAAATCATCCCAGCCAGGGCTTTGTCAAGCTGGGCCTTAAAAATCTCTAAGGAAGGAGATTCCACCAACTCCCTAGGTAACCGATTCTGGTGCTTTATCAGGGTTACCTAGCAAGATCCAGTCCTTGCTCTTTTGAATTCCAGACCATCACCAAGAGAGGCTACTGCTTATAGTCCCGCACAGCTCCTGATGGGAAGACCAATCAGATTCAGAAGAAATGGCCCAACTTTGGAAAAGAATCTGCCTCCAAAGTAGCCAGACATGAAGAGAGAGTAGCCAAATCAGAGAGAAAGCCTAATACAGCTTAAGAACACTTTTACAACCGACATCACTCAGAGCATGGCCGAGTCTAGAACCTAGTGACTCTGTTCATGTCAAACTGGGTGAAGAAAAAGGATGGACAACTCCAGCTGTTGTGAAAAAAATCGTTCAGCACCCAGATCAGATGTGATCAAGACCAACAGCGGAAAGTTCAACGGAAACATAAGAATGGCCAGACTGCATCAGATCAAAGATCCATCTAGCCCAGTATCCCGTCTACTGACAGTGGCCAGTGCCAGATGACCCAGAGAGAATGAACAGAACAGGTCAATTATCAAGTGATTCATATGCTGTCGCCTATTCCCAGCTTCTGGCAAACAGAGGCTAGGGACACCATCCTGGTCCGTCCTGGATAATAGCCATAGATGGACCCATCCTCCGTGAACTTATCTAGTTCTTTTTTTGAACCCTGTTATGGTCTTGGCCTTCACAACATCCTCTGGCAAGGAGTTCCACAGGTTGACTGTGCGTTGCGTGAAGAAATATTTCCTTTCGTTTGTTTTAACCATTGACATCTACAGTTTGTTCCTCAGAAAGAACAATCACCAGAGCAAACTCTACAGATGGCGGATGCAGAACAAGAAGACTCGAGGATTCCAAACTGACCACGGCCAGCAGCCAGGGTTCAGCCAGACAACCCAGGTGTTATGCGTTCTGGTCATGGAATTAGCAAACCAATACGATTCAGAGACGCTTAACATGGTATAAATATTGTCAGCGACAGGAATGCAGAACTTAAAGGGGGCAATGGAATGGAATGTTAAACCATTATACGGATAATGCTGGCGAGGCACCTCATCTACCTGGTTTCTCTAATGTCCTGGGACCAACACAGCTACAACAACTCCGCACACCACAGTGTATTTTACCATTCGGTCACTAGGGGATTGGTGTGTAAAACACTTTATATAAATGAACACCGGCCAGACCTGGCAGAGCATGAAAGGATCTGATGATGAACACAGCTGGATGTATACACAAGCTCTGTTGCCAGCAGAATTCTGGCTTGTCACCCACTGGTTCTCAAATTTTTTTTCTGGCAACCCAGTTGAAGAAAATTGTTGATGCCCGTGTCCCAACGGAGCTGGCAATGAGGGGTCTGGGGTGGGAGGGCTCAGGGCTGGAGTAGAGGGTTGGGGTGCAGGGGTGAGGGGTTCAGGGTGTGGGAGAGGGCCAGGGTTCTGGGCTGGGGGTGCAGGCACTGTAGTTGGGCTGGGGATGAGGGGTTTGGGGTGCAGCAGGGGGCTCCAGGTTTGGGGGGAGGTCAGGGCTGGGGCAGGGGATTGAGGTGCGGGCTTACCTCAGACAGCTCCCTGTCAGCGTCGCAGTAGGGGTGCAGAGGCAGGCTTCATGCCTGTCCTGGCACCGCGGACCGTGCTGCCCCCGGAAGTGGCCAGCAGCAGGTCCAGCTCCTAGGCGGAGGCACGCAAGTGGCTCCACGCGGCTCTCGCCCACAGGCACCGCCTCCCTCAGCTCCCATTGGCCGGGAACCGGCCAATGGGAGTGCGGAGCTGGTGCCTGAGGCAGCTGCAGCGCCCGGCGCCCCATGGACCCCCAGCTAGGAGCCAGACCTGCTTCTGGCCGCTTCCAGGGTGCAGCGCGGTGTCAGAACACGTAGGGACTCGCCTGCCTTAGCCGGGCAGCACGGCCCACGGGACTTTTAATGGCCCGGTCGGCGGTGCTGACCAGAGCCGCTGCACCCACTGCCTTCCATTCCGCAACCCAGTACTGGGTCACGACCCGCAGTTTGGAAACCACGGCCCTACAGGAGCATGACAGGAGTTGTAGGTCACCTGGCCCATGAGCTCACTGGAAATACAGAGTCCTGGGGTGCAGGTAAAGGGGGATAGTGTAGGAACTACATTTCCCAGCATGCCCTGGGCTGGAGCCTGTAGCACTGTGGGAGCTGTAGTCCAGGAGGCCCTTCAGCTGCACAGATTTCCTTCTGCAGCCAGGAGCAGCTGTCCTTTGCCCATGACTCTCTTTGAATGTGAAACCCAGTTGCTGTTGGATTATTTCAGCTTCCCCTCCCATTTCTGGCAACCCCCATTGGACTCAGATGCCTGGCAAACAGCTGGGAGGAAAACATTCTGGGTGAAAACCTGGAATCTTACCCACCCAACCACCCTCTCCTTCCATTCACCCAAAGAAGCCACTGGCCCCAACTATACTCCATATCTTCTCATGTTGCTGTGGTGAAGATTGTGCCTTTAAGGGCTGAGCTTCCCAGCCAAAGAGTCCAGGCTGGGCACAGAATAAATCAGAGCTCTTGCAATGATTGGACACACTGAGGTCTAGATCAGCTAAACACCTCAGAGGAACTGGGCCTGAGAGATCACTGAGCTACCAAGAGCCAGGGAGAATCAGGGATATTTTGTTTCACTGGCAATTTTAAAATATTGGGAACAAAACTGTTTCACATGGTGCCGTAAATGAAAATGTTCAGCAAATCAAAAAGGATTCATTTGGGGTTAAATGAAACGTTTTCTGTTGATTCTGAGTTTTTCCAGACGGTTTGGGATTTTTTTTCCAAAATAAAATAAAAGGAAATATTGATCTGAAAAGTCACGTTGAATCAAAAACTAAAATAAAACCCATCAAAAGGGAACATTTTGATGTCCAGCTTTTTAAAAATGTTTCTGAAGGGTTTTAAAATAAAATGACAGGAAATTTTTACATGAAAAGTGGTTGCAAGCCAACAAAAAACAAAAAATCAAAATGCTTCCTTTGCATTGGGATTTCGCACATGTTTTTGAATCGCTTTCGGTAAAGTTAAAGGAAAGTTCCACATGAAAAAATGGTTGCAAACAAAAAATAATAGTTTTGATGGACTGATATTTTGAAAACGGTTTTGATTTTTTGTAGATACAATGATGGGAAATTGTGAACCACAAAGTCATTTGGAACTCAAACTGGAATTGTTTTGTTCTGATTCCTGATGGGTTGGGGTTTTTCCAGATAAAATCACAGGTCCTTTGGAACCAAAAGGGAGGTTTGAACAGAAACCCGGAGGTGATTTTTTCCCAATTCCCATTCTCTTTAAATGTTTGGGGATTTTTTTTAAAAATAAACATACAGGAACTCAGGGTGCACAGAAAGGCAAAGGCATTCGGAACCCAAAGAACCTAGAGCCACCGATTTGCAGTTTAGGGGGGACCCCACCCCAGATCAGCTGATGGCACCTGCATGATGCACGGTTGCCCTGAGTTAATCCCTGCCTGAACCAGAGTAGGGTGACCAGATGTCCTGATTTTATAGGGACAGTCCCAATTTGGGGGACTAGGCTCCTATTACCCCCACTCCCGTTCCGATTTTTGAGACTTGCTATCTGGTCACCCTAAACCAGAGCAGGGCGTTCAGAAAAACAGCCCATCTTGAGATCAAACTTGACAGTGATGAAGCATCCACCACAGCCCCTGTTCTCCTGGGGTCACTCCAGGCCTGTTATTATAGGATCACCGTGGGACTAGGGGAGCTCAGGCTGCTGTGACACCCCACCCCTGTACCCTACACCCCACTGCCCCGATATCAATTCTCCTTCCAGCGGGGGTGCTGTTGTCTGGGGTCTCCCATAGAACACACCCTGGCTGGTACATTGAGAAGGAGGGGCCAGGAGCCAGGACTCCTGGGTTCTCTCCCAGCTCTGGGAGGGGAGTGGGGGCTAGTGAGTCAGAGCTGGGGGGCTGGGGGTCAGGACTCCTGGGTTCTCTCCTCAGCGAGGGAAGGGGGGGCTCTAGTGGGTTGGGGGGGCTGGGATGCCTGGGTTTTACCCCCCTCCTGGGATGAACCACCACCCCTTGCTCCCTTAGCTCCTGGAGGAGCCCCTGCTGTGATACCCCTGAGCTCCGGCTTATAGCAGAGGATGGTGCATGGAACAGGCATGATAAAATTCACCAGAAACTGAAGTGAAACTGGCCAGACCATGACTCAACCTGGGGGGAAAAAGGGAAGTGAGAGAAATTACAGTCCAGGAGTCCTGGCTCCCAGCCCCCCGGCTGTGATACTAACCCCCACTCCCTTCCCAGAGCCAGGGAGAGAACCCAGGAGTCCGAGCTCCCTGCCCCCCCGGCTCTGACCACCAGCCCGCACTCCCTTCCCAGAGCCAGGGAGAGAACCCAGGAGTCCTGGCTCCCAGCCCCCCCGGCTCTGACCACCAGCCCCCACTCCCCTCCCAGAGCCAAGGAGAGAACCCAGGAGTCCGGGCTCCCCTCCCCCAGGCTGTTGCCCAGGGCTGTGGTTAGTTTGAGCCGGTTGCAGGGAGAGGGGCTGGCTCTTTGTTTACGGGGGTGGGGGGAATTCTCCGGCCAGCGCTAAGTGGACGGAGTTTCACCTGGGGGTGATGTCACGGGGAGGGGAGTGGGCGGCGGCGGGGGGGGGGTCGGTATTTAACCCCCCAGGGAGGAGCCTGCCAGCTGCGTATTACTGCAATTTGCGGGATTGCGACACGGAGTTGGTGAGAGAGTTACTGCGGAGAGACAGGTGAGTGACTGGGGGGGTGGGAGCCAGGACTCCTGGGTCCTCTCCCGGCTCTGGGAGGGGAGTGCGGGCTGGTGGGGTAGAGCAGGGGGGCTGGGAGCCAGGACTCCTGGGTTCTCTCCCTGGCTCTGGGAGGGGAGTGGGGGCTGGTGGGTCAGAGCAGGGGGCTGGGAGCCAGGACTCCTGGGTTCTCTCCCCAGCTCTGGGAGGGGGGGCTGGTGGGGTAGAGCAGGGGGGCTGGGAGCCAGGACTCCTGGGTCCTCTCCTTGGCTCTGGGACGGCAGTGGGGGCTAGTGGGATGTGGGTGGTGGGAGCCAGGACTATTTCAGGCTCGGGTAGAGCAGTGTGTGTTTGTGGGACCGTGAGGGAAGTTGGCATCAGGACTCCTGGGTTTTACTCCGACCTTTGTGCGCCCCAGTCTCCCGTGCCTCAGTTTCCCCTACCTAAAATAGGACCAAATTCTTCCCCCCCCTGCCCCCACCGGGGCTTGAGCCTGAGCTGCTGTTTGTGGCTGTGAGCACAGAGACCCGCTGGGCTGGCTATGCCCCCCTGCCGCCGCCCCCCAGCCAGCCCCACGTGTGCGGCTGTGGGACAAAGGGGCCGCTCTCGGGGAAGGGGGCCGGGGTAGGCTGAGATGGCGCTGCTCCCCTCCCCCGTTTCATCTGAAACTGCCCGCCCGGCGGGGGGGGAGTTTCACAGAAACCTGCGGACAATGGGGCTGAGGTGAGAATAGGGGAGGGTCTTTGTCCTGGGGGCCGGCCGAGCCCCAGGCGGGGGGAGGAGTGGTCACTGGGGGGCGGCCAGGAGCTATTTGTTCCCCACCACCTGGCTCTGGGATTTTCCTCAGTCCCTGGGCTGCTGCTTGGCCGTGGGGCGGGCTGGAAAGGAGGCTGGCGAGGGGCTGTGTGGGGGTAACCAGCCGGGAACAAATGTGGGAGAACCCAGGAGTCCTGGCTCCCAGCCCCCCCCCCCTCCAGTTCCAGAGCTGGGGAGAGAACCCAGGAGTCCTGGCTCCCAGCCCCACCCGACTCCCGTCCAGTTCCCTCCTGGAGCCGGGATGGAACCCAGGCGTCCGGGTGCTCAGCAGCGGAAGCCCTGCTGAGGGGGTCCCGGGACCCCTCACGCCGCCCCCTTGCGGGAGCCGCTCCCCAGCTCTGCACCATGGGCGGCGGCGGGGGACTTGCCTCCAGGCCGGGCCTGTCCCTCGTGCCCCCCGGTACCCAGGGACTCGCCCAGGGTGGGGCTCGGCCCCCGCAGCGGAGCTAACCCAGGCCCGGGTGGGGGCGCTGCGCCAGAGGCATGCGCGGGGCTGGGCGCGTTTCTGTCGAAGCGAACTCGGTGGGGCCGAGCTGGGGCTACCCCATCTCCCCGCCTCTGGTGCCCCCCACGGCTGCATCTCCGCCTTGGGGTCCCCCTCGCACGCTCCACACCTGCCAGACGCAGCTGGCCCCGGGCACTGGGGGCGCTCGCCCCCTTGGCTCTCCGGGCCCCCGCTGGGGGTGGGGGAACCTGGGCTGATGCGGCTCAGCCTGGCGCTGGCTGGGAGGGGGGAGCCGGGGTGGGATTAGGGCCGTGGGAGACCCGAGATGTCCCATCCCCCTGGGGCAGGATGGTCCCCGCTGCCGGTCCCCCAGCAGAGCCGGTGCCAGTTGGGCTGTAGGAGCCAAGTTTCAGAGGGAAATTGCCACCCGTTGATGGAGGTGGGGATTCAGGCCAGGTGCTGACTCACCGAGGAAAGGAGGGGAAGGAGAACTGGATTAGTGGCAGCAGTGGGTCAGAGACATTCCCCTACCCTCTTACCACCCACCCAAGTCCCCATTTTGGGGTCACCACAGTGCAGCCATTGCAGGAGGGGGACATGGGGGGGTGGGGTGAGGGTACCGTTGGGGTGATACACCCTCACCTTGGGCAGGGTAAGGTGAGGCACCTTCAGCACTTGGGGGCTGGGGGTGGGGGTCGCAACAGCTGCTGCCCTTCCTGGCTGGTCCATCTGAAGGTCCTTCAGTGTCCACAACACACCAGGGCCCTTCCCGAAGACCCAGGGTCACTTGATTCCCATTGGTCTCCTGTGCAATGGAAGTGGGGTGTCAGAACAGGACAACAGCCCTGGTGGGACCCCTCCTCTTATCTGGGGGTTGCTGGGTGTTCAGTTCTTCTTACCTTCTCCCATCTCTTTCTCTGCAGGCGCCTTCCCACCCAATCATGGCCTCAGCAGGTCTCCAGATCTTGGGCATGGCTCTCTCGGTGGTGGGCTGGCTGGGCTCCATCATCTCCTGCGCCCTGCCCATGTGGAAGGTGACGGCCTTCATCGGCAACAACATTGTGGTGGCGCAGATCATCTGGGAGGGGCTATGGATGAACTGCATCGTGCAGAGCACGGGCCAGATGCAGTGTAAGGTCTATGACTCTATGCTGGCGCTGCCCCAGGACCTGCAGGCCGCCCGCGCCCTCATGGTCATCTCGGTGCTGCTGGCCGTGCTGGCCTTACTGGTGAGCGTGGTGGGCGCCAAGTGCACCAACTGCGTGGAGGACGAAGGCACCAAGGCGCGGATCATGATTGTCTCCGGTGCCGTCTTCGTGGTCGCCGGCATCCTCTGCCTCATCCCCGTGTGCTGGTCAGCCAACACCATCATCCGGGACTTCTACAACCCGCTGATGTCTGAAGCCCAGAAGCGGGAGCTGGGGGCTTCCCTCTACATCGGCTGGGCTGCTGCAGCCCTGCTGGTTCTGGGGGGCGGCCTCCTCTGCTGCACCTGTCCCAAGAGAAACACCAACTACAGCGCCCGTTACACCGCCGCCGTCTCACAGCCCCGCAGTGACTACCCCAGCAAGAACTACGTCTGAGGGGCAGGCAGCCTGGGGCCTCTCGGCGGGCAGGGCCCCATCTCCACATGAGACCCCTGGGTGCAAAGCTAGCTGGTCCGTGCTGGGAATGCATCTGCAGCCTGGAGAGAACACAGAAGCCGGGCTGCAGACCCATGGTATCTGCCATTGGTGGTGGCTTCATCTTGGCTTCTGGACCCCACCACGCTGCAATGGTCCTCAGCCCCCATGGTCCATTCATGTCCTGCCACCTTCCGACTCTTCTCCCCTCAGATGTGTCAGCTCACACACCCCAGCCTGGCTCCTCTCCAGTCCCGTTATCCCCTCCCTAGGCTACGGCCCCGATGCCACCCAACTCGAGGTTCTGCCCCGTTGAAGCGCTGATCGCTGAAAATTAGAGGGTTATCTGGGGGGGAGGTCAAGTAGAGCCCCCCAAGCCTAGCCTCTCTCTAGAGGAGTGGGAGTTGGGTCGCCTAGTTTTAACCTTTGCATGTGTCCTACGTAGTCCTTAGATATTTTTCATAGCATCTGCTTGGTTTTTATATACGATGAATAAAATATCTGAGTTTTTTGTATGTAGCAATGGCCTTCTGTGCTCCCTGGAGTGGGGATCTGTCTCCAGCCCACTGCAGGGGTAAGACAAGCAAAGGCTGCTTTGTCTGCTCCCTTCACCCCCTCATCCTCAGCCCTTGTGCTGTAAAATTCATCTCTCCATCTGCTCCACATCCTGCCTTCTAGGGGCTGTTGCTGCTGCTGGACTGGGCTGAAGTGACTGGCTGGTAACTGGGAGAGCAGCCCTGGGAAGGAACGGCTCCTTCCCTCCCCTCTGCTCTCACCCACCAGCCCCCACTCACCTCCCAGAGCTGGGGAGAGAACCCAGGAGTCCTGGCTCCCAGACCCCCCGGCTCCAACCCTCTGGTTCTGGGAGGGGAGTGGGGTCCAGAAACAAAACCTGGGAGTTGTGGCTCTCCAGTCCCCTGCTTGGGTTTAACTGCAGGATCATGTGGCAGGCAGTTCAGCAGGTTCCTGGGCAGAGTCAAACCAATTCCATGCTGTTAGAGGGCGGCATTGGTGGGGTCTGAATGGGCCAAGGGTGACCAGGCTGGGTGGAGAGCGATGGGAGCCGCTCTCCCTTGCTGTAGGGTGGGACCCTGTGCTGCATGGTGGTGGGGAGCTCAGTAGGGGGTGCTCTTGCCACAGTGTTACGTGCCTGCCCTGCCCCAGAGGTGGCTGCATCTCAGCAGCAGAGAAGTGGGTTTATTTCTGACTGGGAGGGGGTGTGATTTGGTAGGGATTTTCCCTGCTCCACTGCAAGGCTGCCTGGTGGTGAGGAATCCCTCCCCGGGGGGCAGAGCTTTCAATGGGGAACAGCCAGTTGGGTGGAGGGCAGCAGCTCAGAGGGGAGTGGGGTCTAGTGGTTAGAGCCCCCTCCCGGGAGCACAGGTGGGGGAACAAGGGGCTTGGTGTATTAGTCAGGCCTAGAGGTGTGGGGGAGGTGTCTGTGTGCCTGGCTTTTGGGCTGTGCTGACCCCTCCCTCCCTGCTGAATACCCCAGCAGGGGGAGGATGCTGTGAGATTTCTCTCCTGGTGCCAGCCGCCCCCAGCTCCAGGGAAGGCTTCACTGGCACAGGAATGTGCTGGTGCCCGTCCAGCTCGTGGGAGAGACGCCGTGCAGGCCGGGATCCAGGGAAACAGCGGAGCTGAAACGGGCAGGTCGGGGCCAGCACCCCCTGGAGGGGAAAGATCCTGTGTCCTGTCCCGGGAGCCAGCCAGTCCCCTGCCCCACGGCTGGTCGGAGCCAGCGCCCCCTAGCGGGGAAAGGTCCCGTCCCTGGAGCCAGCCAGTCCCCTGCCCCACAGCTGGTCAGAGCCAGTGCCCCCTAGCAGGGAAAGGTCCCGTCCCTGGAGCCAGCCAGTCCCCTGCCCCACGGCTGGTCGGAGCCAGCACCCCCTGGAGGGGAAAGATCCCGTGTCCTGTCCCGGGAGCCAGCCAGTCCCCTGGCCCACGGCTGGTCAGAGCCAGCGCCCCCTGGAGGGGAACAGTCTCATCCCTGGAGCCAGCCAGTCCCCTGCCCCACAGCTGGTCAGAGCCAGTGCCCCCTAGCAGGGAAAGGTCCCGTCCCTGGAGCCAGCCAGTCCCCTGCCCCACAGCTGGTCAGAGCCAGCGCCCCCTAGCGGGGAAAGGTCCCATCCCTGGAGCCAGCCAGTCCCCTGCCCCATGGCTGGTCAGAGCCAGCACCCCCTGGAGGGGAAAGATCCCATCCCTGGAGCCAGCCAGTCCCCTGCCCCACGGCTGGTCGGAGCCAGCACCCCCTGGAGGGGAAAGATCCCGTGTCCTGTCCCGGGAGCCAGCCAGTCCCCTGGCCCACAGCTGGTCAGAGCCAGCGCCCCCTGGAGGGGAACAGTCTCATCCCTGGAGCCAGCCAGTCCCCTGCCCCACGGCTGGTTGGAGCCAGTGCCCCCTGTAGGGGAACAGTCCCATCCCTGGAGCCAGCCAGTCCCCTGCCCCATGGCTGATTGGAGCCAGTGCCCCCTGGAGGGGAAAGGCTCCATGTCCTGTCCCCAAAGACAGCCAGTCTCCTGCCCCACAGCTGGTCAGAGCCAGCGCCCCCTAAAGGGGAAAGGTCCCATCCCCAGAGCCAGCCAGTCCCCTGCCCTATGGCAGGTAGGAGCCAGTGCCCCCTAGAAGGGAAAGGTCCTGTCCCCTGCCCCAGGGTGAGTCAGGGCCAGCGCTCCCTGGAGGGGAAAGGCCCCGTGTCCTGGAGCCAGCCAGCCAGTCCCCTGCCCCAGAGAAAGGCCCTGTTTCCCATCCCCTGCCCCCCTGAGCCAGCCAGGTGGGGTTGGGTGACGGTGAGGGGAATTCTGGGAACATAGGTGGGTGTTTTCCATTCCCCTGTCGCTCTGGGGTGGGGAGATGGGCTGGGACCTCCCTCAGTCTCATGGACAAAGATTTGGGAGAGGAGGGACATGTACAGCATCCCCCACCCCCTGAAGCCATACCCTGCCCCCCCACACACACCTCAGTTCTTCCCTCTCTCTGGGGTGGGGGCTGATTGGTAGCAGTCGTCTCCTCCCACAAGCAACACCCCCACTCTGCTTGCCCTGATTTACCCCCTCATAAACCAAGTGCCCAATTCTATTTCCTCCCATCAGCTGCGCCCCGTCCCACCCCACCTTTCCTCTCCCCAGCCAGGCCCCAAAATGAGAAGCAGGAGGCGAGGGTGGCAGGTGCTAGTCTGGTTCTTTTATCTCCATAATGCCCCTAGGAATGTGGGCCCAGCCCCCTCCCTGGACGGGTCAGGAAACAAGGGTTCAGTGTCCTCCCAAAAGAACCACAGCCAGGGATCACCAGCCCCATTCCCTGTGAACCCCGCAAATCTCACTCAGTGATGACCCCATAAGCCCTGGATCTATCCCAGTGGGGGGTGAGACCCCCAAAATCTTGAGCCCCTGGATTTGGCTAGAGGGGCCCCTTAGGCTGGGGGTTTCAGGCAGTCCCCATGTTCAGCGAGTGGCTCAGCAGGTCTCAGTCCAGGGTGCTGGGACAATTATTAACTGTCGAGCAAACAAAGCCAGGGTGAGGTCCAGCCGGACTCCGCGGGGTCAGGGCTCCCTGGCCAAGCCCCCTCAGCCCCCCGAGCTGTTCATTCGCTGGGGATCGGCCGCTTCTCCCTTCCTTCCCTAGCAGGGTGTCTCCACCTCTCCTTTCTCCATCAGCCCTTCGCTGCCGGCCTTTCGCTCCTTTCCTCGGTGGCCCCCCCCGGCTTTGCTCTGCCCCCTCCCTCTTTCATTTATTTCATTTCGTTCCTTCCTTCCCTCACTTTTTCATTTGTCCGTTGTCTCATTCACTCGCTTGTTCCCCCGTGTCCATTCACTCTCTTCGTTGCTTCTCCCTTCACTCATTTGCCTGCTTGTTCATTTGCTTGCACCCTTCTTCGTTCCATCACTCACTCGTTCTTTCCTTCCTTCAGCCATGCTTCTGTTCACTTGTGTTTCCTCCACTCGTGGTCTGTTAGCCCCTTTGTTCCTCCATCCACTTGTCCATTTGTTTCTTCATTCCCTCATTCATTCATCTCCTCCCACATTCACGCATTCTCACTCTCCTTCACTAGTTTGTTCATTCCCTCAGCCATTAGCTGATTCCCTCATTCATCCATTCACTTCCTCGTTCACCTCTTCACACCTTCCTCCATTCACTCCCTCGTTCATTCCCTCACTCTTCACTCATTCATCTGTTCACCCACATGCTCATCCATCCATCTATCCCCTCCTCCACTCCCCTCACACATAGTCTCTCTTGTCCACCCCGCTGCCCACTCCAGACCTGGCAGCTGCCATGTACCCAACCCGGGGTGGGTACCTCTCGGAGCGGGGTGGGCAGGAGCAGCAAAGCAGAGACCCTCCCAGAACCAGCAGGGCGGCGGCTGCCCACCCCACATATAGCGCCGCCCCCAGCTCCCGCTTCAGGGCTTCGGACACCAGCGGGTTGTAGAAGTCCCGGATGATGGTGTTGGCTGACCAGCACACGGGGATGAGGCAGAGGATGCCGGCGACCACGAAGACGGCACCAGAGACAATCATGATCCGCGCCTTGGTGCCTTCGTCCTCCACGCAGTTGGTGCACTTGGCGCCCACCACACTCACCAGCAAGGCCAGCACGGCCAGCAGCACCGAGATGACCATGAGGGCACGGGCGGCCTGCAGGTCCTGGGGCAGCGCCAGCATAGAGTCATAGACCTTACACTGCATCTGGCCCGTGCTCTGCACGATGCAGTTCATCCACAGCCCCTCCCAGATGATCTGCGCCACCACGATGTTGTTGCCGATGAAGGCCGTCACCTTCCACATGGGCAGGGCACAGGAGATGATGGAGCCCAGCCAGCCAAAGATGCATAGCCCCATGGCCAAGAGCTCTAGCCCTGCAGAAGCCATTGCTGGAGGAGGAGGACACCAATGGGAGCGAAGCAGGGATCTCGGTGGGGACGTGAGGGCGTCGGAGCAGAGAGAGAAGCCCAGAAATAATTCTGTGTGGGGATCGGCTGGAGACACCAAGGCAAGGAAGGTCGTAGTGGAGAGACAAGGCCAGAAGACAGTTCTTTGTGGGATCAGCTGGGGCCACGAGTCCAGAAAACAGATCCCTATGGGAGGTGTGTGAATATGAGATCCAGATAGTTTCCTCTGAAGGACCTGGCTCTGGGAGACGGATCCTGATGGGACCAGCCAGGGACGCGTCTGAGAGACGGACCCTAAAGGAACCAGCCAGGAAGACGTGTCTGGGAGAGGGATCCTGGTAGAACCAGAGAGACGTGTCTGAGAGGCGGACCCCGATGGAACCACAAGGGAAACGGATCTCGCATGTGAGAGACGGAGCTTAAAGGAACCAGCCAGGGAGAAGCATCCAGGGGACAGATTCGGATGGAAGCGTCCGGGGAGACACGTCCAGGAGAGGGATCCTGACGAGAATGGCTGGGGAGGCAGGTTCAGCGGTGTCAGTGTCTCTCTCCGAAGCACTTCCAGCCCGGAGAGGGCAGGGCTCTTGTTTAACAGCAGGGCTCACTCTCCCTGTCGTCACCACCTCTCCCTGAACTGATCCTGTGAGTTGGGGAGGCGGGGGGGGGGGTATATGAGGCCTCCACAGGTGAGTGGGCAGGACGGGGGAGGCGTGGGAGGGCACTGGGCTCTCTATGGAGACCAGAGCACCAGTGGTGCTGGTGAATGAACAATTATTTTGTTAGCTTGTGCCTGGACACTGCCCACCCCCACGCTGCGGGGGGGAGGTGGGCTCCGGAGGGGGCAAATCACTGGCGACTTGTTCCTCCAGGCCATGGGAAAACAGAGATTACAATAAACACACGCCTGGCTGCCCCAGACTTCCCCTTCCAAAGGCTGCTGCGGGGGGGAGAGGGGGGTGGCGGAGATGGGCTGGCTCTGGGGCAGGGCAGCTGGGGACCGGTGACAGTACCTACAGCACAGCACCCCCTAGCTCCACGCTGGGGCCCTGGGGTCAGAGGGAAGGCCGGCTAACGGGATTCCTGTGTCCCTTTAGCAACGGGTCCAGTCCCTGGGCTGATAAGGGGAGAGCTGGGCACACACGGCTCAGATCTGCTGATAAGAAATTAACCACCGAGCAAACAGCCTGTGATTCCATCCAGGGGGCCGGGGGGACACGGGCTGGCTGGCTTGGGGCGAAGAATGGGACATGGGGCCTCTCCCCTCGGGGGTGCTGGCTCCAATCCAGCCTCAGGGCGGGGACTAGCTGGCTCAGGCGGGCAGGGAATGGGACACGGGGCTGTTTCCCGCTGTGGGGCGCTGGCTCCAATTCAGCCCCAGGGCAGGGACTGGCTGGCTCAGGGGGGTAACTTGAAACTGCCAAACTCAGGCATGGGGGGGAAAGGGAAACCACCACTGGTGGCTGCTTTTCTAGGTCGTTGCTATGTGTGACCATGGCCCAGGCCGATTCAGCTGGGAGATAGGAGCCCGTTGCCAGGGGAACAGTTGGCTGGGAGACCGGGGTGGGGGGGCACCTGGGAACAGAGCAGTCACTGAGCCGAATCTGGTGCTCTGGGCGCTCACCTGGTATCAGGTATCCCACCGCCTCCCCCAGCACACCTGCACGTATGCAGCACTGCCACCATGTGGCCAATATGGGGAACTGCATCTAATGGGGCCCTCAGCTAGCCCAGCCCAAGTCTCACCCCCCAGCTCTGCCAGTGCCCCTCACTCCCGCCCCACAGCCCACTGCTTTCGGTGCTCTGGGACCCCCCAGCTCTGCCAGAGCCCCTCACTCCCACCCCACAACCCACTGCTATCGGTGCTCTGGGACCCCCCAGCTCTGCCAGAGCCCCTCACTCCCGACCCACAGCCCACTGCTATCGGTGCTCTGGGACCCCCCAGCTCTGCCAGAGCCCCTCACTCCCACCCCACAGCCCACTGCTATCGGTGCTCTGGGACCCCCCAGCTCTGCCAGAGCCCCTCACTCCTGACCCACAGCCCACTGCTTTCGGTGCTCTGGGACCCCCCAGCTCTGCCAGTGCCCCTCACTCCTGACCCACAGCCCACTGCTTTCGGTGCTCTGGGACCCCCCAGCTCTGCCAGTGCCCCTCACTCCCACCCCACAGCCCACTGCTATCGGTGCTCTGGGACCCCCCAGCTCTGCCAGAGCCCCTCACTCCCACCCCACAACCCACTGCTATCGGTGCTCTGGGACCCCCCAGCTCTGCCAGAGCCCCTCACTCCTGACCCACAGCCCACTGCTTTCGGTGCTCTGGGACCCCCCAGCTCTGCCAGTGCCCCTCACTCCCACCCCACAGCCCACTGCTATCGGTGCTCTGGGACCCCCCAGCTCTGCCAGAGCCCCTCACTCCCACCCCACAGCCCACTGCTATCGGTGCTCTGGGACCCCCCAGCTCTGCCAGAGCCCCTCACTCTCGCCCCACAGCCCACTGCTATCGGTGCTCTGGGACCCCCCAGCTCTGCCAGTGCCCCTCACTCCCGACCCACAGCCCTCTGCTATCGGTGTTCTGGGACCCCCCAGCTGTGCCAGTGCCCTTCAATCCTGACCCCCAGCCCAGACCTGGGCTCCCCACCACCACAGCTCTGAGCTCCAACCACCATCCCCCGTCACTGTGGGTCGCTGGCATGGTGCAGATGTTATGCAGGAATCGCCTGTTAATAGGCCTAAACCTCTGAGAAGGACAGAGTCTGCGGGTTGGGAGTCAGGACTGGGATAGCAGGGGCTCTGGGTTGGGAGTGAGGGGCACCAGAGAGCAGGGGTGGGGGCAGGGCTGGGCTGGCAGGGGATCTGGGTCGGGAGTGAGGGGCACCGGCAGAGCTGGGGGGGCAGAGCTGGGGGGGCAGGGGCTGTGGGTCGGGAGTGAGGGGCACCGGCAGAGCTGGGGGGGCTGGGCTGGCAGCGGGCTGTGGGTCGGGAGTGAGGGGCACCAGAGAGAGGGGGTGGGGGCAGAGCTGGGCTAGCAGGGGGCTGCGGGTCGGGAGTGAGGGGCACCGGCAGAGCTGGGGGGGCAGGGCTGGGCTGGCAGGGGCTGCAGGTCGGGAGTGAGGGGCACCGGCAGAGCTGGGGGGGCAGGGCTGGGCTGGCAGGGGCTGCAGGTCAGGAGTGAGGGGCACCGGCAGAGCTGGGGGGGCAGGGCTGGGCTAGCAGTGGCTGTGGGTCGGGAGTGAGGGGCACCGGCAGAGCTGGGGGGGCAGGTCTGGGCTGGCAGGGGCTGCAGGTCAGGAGTGAGGGGCACCGGCAGAGCTGGGGGGGCAGGGCTGGGCTAGCAGTGGCTGTGGGTCGGGAGTGAGGGGCACCGGCAGAGCTGGGGGGGCAGGGCTGGGCTAGCAGTGGCTGTGGGTCGGGAGTGAGGGGCACCGGCAGAGCTGGGGGGGCAGGGCTGGGCTGGCAGAGGCTGCGGGTCGGGAGTGAGGGGCACCGGCAGAGCTGGGGGGGCAGGGCTGGGCTGGCAGGGGGCTGTGGGTCGGGAGTGAGGGGCACCGGCAGAGCTGGGGGGGCAGGGCTGGGCTAGCAGTGGCTGCGGGTCGGGAGTGAGGGGCACCGGCAGAGCTGGGGGGGCAGGGCTGGGCTGGCAGGGGCTGCGGGTCGGGAGTGAGGGGCACCGGCAGAGCTGGGGGGGCAGGGCTGGGCTGGCAGGGGCTGCGGGTCGGGAGTGAGGGGCACCGGCAGAGCTGGGGGGGCAGGGCTGGGCTGGCAGGGGCTGCGGGTCGGGAGTGAGGGGCACCGGCAGAGCTGGGGGGGCAGGGCTGGGCTGGCAGGGGCTGCGGGTCGGGAGTGAGGGGCACCGGCAGAGCTGGGGGGGGGCTGGGCTGGGCTGGCAGAGGCTGCGGGTCGGGAGTGAGGGGCACCGGCAGAGCTGGGGGGGCAGGGCTGGGCTGGCAGAGGCTGCGGGTCGGGAGTGAGGGGCACCGGCAGAGCTGGGGGGCAGGGCTGGGCTAGCAGGGGCTGCGGGTCGGGAGTGAGGGGCACCGGCAGAGCTGGGGGGGCCGGGCTGGGCTGGCAGGGGCTGCGGGTCGGGAGTGAGGGGCACCGGCAGAGCTGGGGGGGCAGGGCTGGGCTGGCAGGGGCTGCAGGTCGGGAGTGAGGGGCACCGGCAGAGCTGGGGGGGCAGGGCTGGGCTGGCAGGGGCTGCGGGTCGGGAGTGAGGGGCACCGGCAGAGCTGGGGGGGCAGGGCTGGGCTGGCAGGGGCTGCGGGTCGGGAGTGAGGGGCACCGGCAGAGCTGGGGGGGCAGGGCTGGGCTGGCAGGGGCTGCGGGTCGGGAGTGAGGGGCACCGGCAGAGCTGGGGGGGCAGGGCTGGGCTGGCAGGGGCTGCGGGTCGGGAGTGAGGGGCACCGGCAGAGCTGGGGGGGCAGGGCTGGGCTGGCAGAGGCTGCGGGTCGGGAGTGAGGGGCACCGGCAGAGCTGGGGGGGCAGGGCTGGGCTGGCAGAGGCTGCGGGTCGGGAGTGAGGGGCACCGGCAGAGCTGGGGGGGCAGGGCTGGGCTGGCAGGGGCTGCGGGTCGGGAGTGAGGGGCACCGGCAGAGCTGGGGGGGCAGGGCTGGGCTGGCAGGGGCTGCGGGTCGGGAGTGAGGGGCACCGGCAGAGCTGGGGGGGCAGGGCTGGGCTGGCAGGGGCTGCGGGTCGGGAGTGAGGGGCACCGGCAGAGCTGGGGGGGCAGGGCTGGGCTGGCAGAGGCTGCGGGTCGGGAGTGAGGGGCACCGGCAGAGCTGGGGGGGCAGGGCTGGGCTGGCAGAGGCTGCGGGTCGGGAGTGAGGGGCACCGGCAGAGCTGGGGGGGCAGGGCTGGGCTGGCAGGGGCTGCGGGTCGGGAGTGAGGGGCACCGGCAGAGCTGGGGGGGCAGGGCTGGGCTGGCAGGGGCTGCGGGTCGGGAGTGAGGGGCACCGGCAGAGCTGGGGGGGGGGCTGGGCTGGGCTGGCAGAGGCTGCGGGTCGGGAGTGAGGGGCACCGGCAGAGCTGGGGGGGCAGGGCTGGGCTGGCAGAGGCTGCGGGTCGGGAGTGAGGGGCACCGGCAGAGCTGGGGGGCAGGGCTGGGCTAGCAGGGGCTGCGGGTCGGGAGTGAGGGGCACCGGCAGAGCTGGGGGGGCAGGGCTGGGCTGGCAGAGGCTGCGGGTCGGGAGTGAGGGGCACCGGCAGAGCTGGGGGGGCAGGGCTGGGCTGGCAGGGGCTGCGGGTCGGGAGTGAGGGGCACCGGCAGAGCTGGGGGGGCAGGGCTGGGCTGGCAGGGGCTGCGGGTCGGGAGTGAGGGGCACCGGCAGAGCTGGGGGGGCAGGGCTGGGCTGGCAGGGGCTGCGGGTCGGGAGTGAGGGGCACCGGCAGAGCTGGGGGGGCAGGGCTGGGCTGGCAGAGGCTGCGGGTCGGGAGTGAGGGGCACCGGCAGAGCTGGGGGGGCAGGGCTGGGCTGGCAGAGGCTGCGGGTCGGGAGTGAGGGGCACCGGCAGAGCTGGGGGGGCAGGGCTGGGCTGGCAGGGGCTGCGGGTCGGGAGTGAGGGGCACCGGCAGAGCTGGGGGGGCAGGGCTGGGCTGGCAGGGGCTGCGGGTCGGGAGTGAGGGGCACCGGCAGAGCTGGGGGGGGGCTGGGCTGGGCTGGCAGAGGCTGCGGGTCGGGAGTGAGGGGCACCGGCAGAGCTGGGGGGGCAGGGCTGGGCTGGCAGAGGCTGCGGGTCGGGAGTGAGGGGCACCGGCAGAGCTGGGGGGCAGGGCTGGGCTAGCAGGGGCTGCGGGTCGGGAGTGAGGGGCACCGGCAGAGCTGGGGGGGCAGGGCTGGGCTGGCAGGGGCTGCGGGTCGGGAGTGAGGGGCACCGGCAGAGCTGGGGGGGCAGGGCTGGGCTGGCAGGGGCTGCGGGTCGGGAGTGAGGGGCACCGGCAGAGCTGGGGGGGCAGGGCTGGGCTAGCAGGGGCTGCGGGTCGGGAGTGAGGGGCACCGGCAGAGCTGGGGGGGCAGGGCTGGGCTGGCAGTGGCTGCGGGTCGGGAGTGAGGGGCACCGGCAGAGCTGGGGGGGCAGGGCTGGGCTGGCAGGGGCTGCGGGTCGGGAGTGAGGGGCACCGGCAGAGCTGGGTGGGGGGCAGGGCTGGGCTGGCAGGGGCTGCGGGTCGGGAGTGAGGGGCACCGGCAGAGCTGGGGGGGCAGGGCTGGGCTGGCAGGGGCTGCGGGTCGGGAGTGAGGGGCACCGGCAGAGCTGGGGGGGCAGGGCTGGGCTGGCAGGGGCTGCGGGTCGGGAGTGAGGGGCACCGGCAGAGCTGGGTGGGGGGCAGGGCTGGGCTGGCAGGGGCTGCGGGTCGGGAGTGAGGGGCACCGGCAGAGCTGGGGGGGCAGGGCTGGGCTGGCAGGGGCTGCGGGTCGGGAGTGAGGGGCACCGGCAGAGCTGGGGGGGCAGGGCTGGGCTGGCAGGGGCTGCGGGTCGGGAGTGAGGGGCACCGGCAGAGCTGGGGGGGCAGGGCTGGGCTGGCAGGGGCTGCGGGTCGGGAGTGAGGGGCACCGGCAGAGCTGGGGGGGCAGGGCTGGGCTAGCAGTGGCTGTGGGTCGGGAGTGAGGGGCACCGGCAGGGCTGGGTGGGGGGCAGGGCTGGGCTGGCAGGGGCTGCGAGTTGGGAGTGAGGGGCACCGGCAGAGCTGGGGGGGCAGGGCTGGGCTGGCAGGGGCTGCGGGTTGGGAGTGAGGGGCACCGGCAGAGCTGGGGGGGGCAGGGCTGGGCTGGCAGTGGCTGTGGGTCGGGAGTGAGGGGCACCGGCAGAGCTGGGGGGGCAGGGCCGGGCTGGCAGTGGCTGCGGGTCGGGAGTGAGGGGCACCGGCAGAGCTGGGGGGGCAGGGCTGGGCTGGCAGGGGCTGCGGGTCGGGAGTGAGGGGCACCGGCAGAGCTGGGTGGGGGGCAGGGCTGGGCTGGCAGGGGCTGCGGGTCGGGAGTGAGGGGCACCGGCAGAGCTGGGGGGGCAGGGCTGGGCTGGCAGGGGCTGCGGGTCGGGAGTGAGGGGCACCGGCAGAGCTGGGGGGGCAGGGCTGGGCTGGCAGGGGCTGCGGGTCGGGAGTGAGGGGCACCGGCAGAGCTGGGGGGGCAGGGCTGGGCTGGCAGGGGCTGCGGGTCGGGAGTGAGGGGCACCGGCAGAGCTGGGTGGGGGGCAGGGCTGGGCTGGCAGGGGCTGCGGGTCGGGAGTGAGGGGCACCGGCAGAGCTGGGGGGGCAGGGCTGGGCTGGCAGGGGCTGCGGGTCGGGAGTGAGGGGCACCGGCAGAGCTGGGGGGGCAGGGCTGGGCTGGCAGGGGCTGCGGGTCGGGAGTGAGGGGCACTGGCAGAGCTGGGGGGGCAGGGCTGGGCTGGCAGGGGCTGCGGGTCGGGAGTGAGGGGCACCGGCAGAGCTGGGGGGGCAGGGCTGGGCTAGCAGTGGCTGTGGGTCGGGAGTGAGGGGCACCGGCAGGGCTGGGTGGGGGGCAGGGCTGGGCTGGCAGGGGCTGCGAGTTGGGAGTGAGGGGCACCGGCAGAGCTGGGGGGGCAGGGCTGGGCTGGCAGGGGCTGCGGGTCGGGAGTGAGGGGCACCGGCAGAGCTGGGGGGGCAGGGCTGGGCTAGCAGGGGCTGCGGGTCGGGAGTGAGGGGCACCGGCAGAGCTGGGGGGGGCAGGGCTGGGCTGGCAGTGGCTGTGGGTCGGGAGTGAGGGGCACCGGCAGAGCTGGGGGGGCAGGGCCGGGCTGGCAGGGGCTGCGGGTCGGGAGTGAGGGGCACCGGCAGAGCTGGGGGGGCAGGGCTGGGCTAGCAGGCAGGGGGCTGTGGGTCGGGAGTGAGGGGCACCGGCAGAGCTGGGGGGGCAGGGCTGGGCTGGCAGGGGCTGCGGGTCGGGAGTGGGGGGCACCGGCAGAGCTGGGGGGGCAGGGCTGGGCTAGCAGGGGCTGCGGGTCGGGAGTGAGGGGCACCGGCAGACTCCGGGGAGCTGCATGTTGTTCGTTTGGTGTCTGGCGCCCTCTCCTGGCCATTCCCAGGCGGTGCGCAGACTGGCTGGGCCAAAAGAGAGGTGGGGGACAGGCTCTGTATGCGGGTGGAGTCTCCTGGGCTTTTAGCAGTGCAGGGGCCATGACACACAGCAGGGAGCAGGCTGCCCCCCCCCAACACGCATGTCCATCGTCCAGCTCCCTCCCCCTCACAGCACAGATCACCGGGACACAGAACTGGGCGGGACCCCCCTGGCCTGCGGCAGCATCAATGCCGGGGTCCCTGCAAGGCTCAAGAGCCAGGCAGGGGGGCAGCGAGTGAGGAAGGACCCCTGTATGTGTGACAGGGGATGAAACGATTCTACCCGCAGCCCCCTACTAGCCCAGCCTACCCCCCAGCTCTGCCGGTGCCCCTCACTCCCGACCCACAGCCACTGCCAGCCCTGCCCCCCCAGCTCTGCCGGTGCCCCTCACTCCTGCCCCACAGCCACTGCCAGCCCTGCCCCCCCAGCTCTGCCGGTGCCCCTCACTCCCGCCCCACAGCCACTGCCAGCCCTGCCCCCCCAGCTCTGCCGGTGCCCCTCACTCCCGACCCACAGCCACTGCCAGCCCTGCCCCCCCAGCTCTGCCGGTGCTCCTCACTCCCGACCCACAGCCACTGCCAGCCCTGCCCCCCCAGCTCTGCCGGTGCCCCTCACTCCCGACCCACAGCCACTGCCAGCCCTGCCCCCCCAGCTCTGCCGGTGCCCCTCACTCCCGACCTGCAGCCCCTGCTAGCCCAGCCCTGCCCCCCCAGCTCTGCCGGTGCCCCTCACTCCCAACCCACAGCCACTGCCAGCCCTGCCCCCCCAGCTCTGCCGGTGCCCCTCACTCCCGACCCACAGCCACTGCCAGCCCTGCCCCCCCAGCTCTGCCGGTGCTCCTCACTCCCGACCCACAGCCACTGCCAGCTCTGCCCCCCCAGCTCTGCCGGTGCCCCTCACTCCCGACCCACAGCCACTGCCAGCCCTGCCCCCCCAGCTCTGCCGGTGCCCCTCACTCCCGACCTGCAGCCCCTGCTAGCCCAGCCCTGCCCCCCCAGCTCTGCCGGTGCCCCTCACTCCCGACCCACAGCCACTGCCAGCCCTGCCCCCCCAGCTCTGCCGATGCCCCTCACTCCCGACCTGCAGCCCCTGCTAGCCCAGCCCTGCCCCCCCAGCTCTGCCGGTGCCCCTCACTCCCGACCCACAGCCACTGCCAGCCCTGCCCCCTCCAGCTCTGCCAGTGCCCCTCACTCCTGACCTGCAGCCCCTGCTAGCCCAGCCCTGCCCCCCCCTACCCTGCTGGTGCCTCTCACTCCCGACCTGCAGCCCCTGCCCCCCCCAGCTCTGCCGGTGCCCCTCACTCCCGACCCGCAGCCCCCTGCTAGCCCTGCCCCCCGCGCAGCCCTGCCAGTGCCCCTGTCATAAACAGATAGTTAAGAGTTAATAGAACAAAAGTGGTTCATATCTCTTTGGCCTGTAAAGGGTTAACAAGATCAGTGAGCCTGGCTGTCACCGGACCAGAGGAGCAATCAGGGGACAGGAGACTTTCAAATCTTGAGGGAGGGAAGTTTGTGTGTTTGCTGTTAGTGTTTGGTTGTTCACTGTGGGGGCTCAGAGTGACCAGACGTGCAACCAGGTTTCTCTCCAATCTCCCCGATACAGGCTCTTATATGTCCAGAATAGTGAGTACTAGGTAGATAAGGCGAGTTAGGCTTATGGTTGTTTTCTTTATTTGCAAATGTGTATTTGGCTGGGAGGATTTTAATTTGTACTTGTATCCTTAGGCTGGGAGCGTATTCCCAGTGTCTATAGCTGAAAGACCCTGTAACATATTCCATCTTCAATTTACAAAGATAATTTTTACTGTTTTTTCTCTCTTAATTAAAAGCTTTTCTTGTTTAAGAACCTGATTGTTTTTTTATTCTGGTGAGACCCCAGGGGACGGGGTCTAGATCCACCAGGGAATTGGTGGGGAGAAAGGAGGGAAGGGGGAGAGAGAGGCTAATTTCTCTCTGTGTTAGGATTACTTTCTCTCTCAGGGAGAGTCTGGGAGGGGGAGAGAGAAGGAGGGGGAAGGTGAATTTTCCTCTCTGTTTTAAGATTCAAGGAGTTTGGATCACAGTGGTCTTCCAGGGTAACCCAGGGAGGGGAAGTCTGGGAGAGGCAACGGTGAGGGAAAGGGTTTACTTTCCTTGTGTTAAGATCCAGAGGGACTGGGTCTTGGGGGTCCCTGGGCAAGGTTTTGGGGGGACCAGAGTGTACCAGGCACTGGAATTCCGGTTGGTGGCAGCGCTACAAGTACTAAACTGGTAATTGAGCTTAGAGGAATTCATGCTGGTACCCATCTTTTGGACGCTAAGGTTCAGAGTGGGGAATTATACCATGACAGCCCCTCACTCCCGACCCGCAGCCCTGCTAGCCCTGCCCCCCCAGTTCTACCAGTGCCCCTCACTCCCGACCTGCAGCCCCTGCTAGCCCAGCCCTGCCCCCCCCAGCTCTGCCAGTGCCCCTCACTCCCGATCCTCAGTCCCCTGCTAGCCATGCCCCCCGCAGCTCTGCCGGTGCCCCTCACTTCTGAACCGCAGCCCTGCCCCCCTACATTGAATAACTGTAGAAGGGTAACACCACTGGCACCCCCATGGCTGGGCCCAGCACAGCAGCTGTCTCCCATCTAGTGCCCCCTGCTGACATCAGCTCAGGTGGTCCCACTTTACGGGACTGTCTGAATTCACCCCCCCCAGGATAGCAGCCGTCACCCAGGAAGCTCCAGCGACCCTCTCCCACCCCGGCCAGGGTTCAAACTCCTCTGCTCTCCCGCAGCAGAAGGAGTGCGCAGATAGCGTCCTGCACCCCCTTTCACCCCCGCCCCCCCACTGGGACTCCTCTGTAGCTACCCCGGCCCACGTGAACCCTTCCACCGCTTGTGTGGGGCAGACACGTGGTGACACAGAGCAAAGGGAGGGGGGTTCCGTGCACGACCTGCTGCGAGAGCAGCCCAGATGCAGGGGAACGGAAACGAAGGATCCCAATTCTCCTGTATCCTGATGTCCAAGTACTAAGGGGAGGCCGGATACTGGGACCGTTGGTGTGAACGGGGTGGGGGGCAGGATAGCAGGGCACATGGGCCCCCCACAATGCTGGATCTTCCCTTCTCAACCCCCGTCCTCTCCCCTCAGGACCGGCGCTAGGGGTTTGAGCGCCCTAGGCGCACGGCAATTTCGCTGCCCCACACGCTGGTCCCGCGGCTCCGCTGGAGCTGCCACAGTGGTGCCTGCGGGAGCTCCACCGGAGCCGTGTGAGCTGCCGACCATCCGCAGGCACCACTGCGGCAGCTCCACCAGAGCCGCCTGCTGCCCCCCCCCCGGCCAAATGCCGTCCCCCAGTAATCCTGGCGCCCCAGGCGATTGCCTAGGCCACCTAAATGGACGCGCTGGCCTTCTCTCCCCTCCCCCAGGTAGGGATAAAGCACTGGGTGGGGATCCAGGCCCGGCTCCAGGCACCAGCCCAGCAAGCAGGCGCTTAGGGAGGTCCAGGGGAAATGGCGGCACGTTGGGCTCCTCGGTGGCGGGCCCCTTGGTCCCTCAGAGAGAAGGACCCGCTGCTGAATTGCCGCCAGAGAGGAAAGCGGGTGCTGGAGCTGCTTCTTTTTTTCCCGCCGCTCGGGGCGGCAAACACCCTGGAGCCAGCCCTGTCGGGATCAGCCAGGCCAGGCCAGCAGAGCCGGCCCTCTCTCCTTCCCCCTGCGGGCGAAATCTGGCTCTGGGTCCTGGATCCCAAAGGGGCAGTTGTGGTGCCTGGCCGGAGAGAGAGAGAGTGTGTGTAAAACTCTAGCTCCTGTTTTGCTTAGGATGGGCTGGGAGCCAGGACTCCTGGGTTCTCTCCCCGGCTCTGGGAGGGGAGTGGGGTCTAGTGGGTTAGAGGAGTGGGGGCCGGGAGCCAGGACTCCTGGGTTCTCTCCCCGGCTCTGGGAGAGGAGTGGGGTCTAGTGGGTTAGAGGAGTGGGGCCTGGGAGCCAGGACTCCTGGGTTCTCTCCCCGGCTCTGGGAGAGGAGTAGGGTCTAGCGGTTGGAGGAAGTGGCTGTCGCTGTCTCCCTCTCCCCCCCACCATTTGCACCCTTCAATGTTTCTATCCACCCCACTCCATGTATCTGCCCAAGGATTAGGTTCAGCTGATGCTGGGATTAGACCCAGGACTGCCAGGAGGGGATGAGCCAGCTGAGATTGCCAGCCCCCCAGCAGCACCATGAGGCAGGACCCGCACCCTAGCAGCAGCACAGCACCCCCCACAGCTCCAACAACACCCAAACCCTTCCTGCAGTCTAGCTCGCGCCTGGGTGAGCTCTTCCTTCTCTCTTTCTTCCCACCCCACAGACACCCAAGCCCCTGGCAGGAGAAGAAAGGGGCTCAGAGACGTTTCCGTCACGCTTCCAGCCCCCAGATTCCTCCTCCAACTTGCACCCCCCACCCTCAAACAAACGGCCCAGCGCAGCTTTGTCCCTGCAGGGCCGGTCACGGAGCCAGGAGATGGGGAAATTTACTGCACCAAGCCAAGAACCACCCAAAGGCAATATCAACGGCGGGGTTCAGAGCTGGGGAGGGGCCGAGATCAGCCGGGAGACCTTAATCTGTTGGGGGGCTGCGGGTCGGGAGTGAGGGGCACTGGCAGAGCTGGGGGTGGTGGAGGGCTCGGCTAGCAGGGGGCTGCGGGTCGGGAGTGAGGGGCACCAGCAGAGCCCGCGGGGCGGCTGGGCTGGGCTAGCAGGGGCTGCGGGTCGGGAGTGAGGGGCACCGGCAGAGCTGGCGGGGGGGCTGGGCTGGGTGTGAGGGGCACCGGTAGAGCTGGGGGGGGGCAGGGCTGGGCTGGCAGGGGCTGCGGGGCAGGAGTGGGGGCTCCGGCAGAGCCATTGGGGGGCAGGGCTCGGCTGGCAGGGGCTGCGGGTCAGGAGTGGGGGCTCTGGCAGAGCCGTGGGGGGGCAGGGCTGGGCTGGCAGGGGCTGTGGGGCAGGAGTGGGGGCTCCGGCAGAGCCGTGGGGGGGGGCAGGACTGGGCTAGTAGGGGCTGCGGGGCAGGAGTGGGGGCTCTGGCAGGGCTGGGCTAGTAGGGGCTGCGGGTCAGGAGTGGGGGCTCCAGCAGAGCCGTGGGAGGGGAGGCAGGGCTGGGCTAGTAGGGGCTGCGGGGCAGGAGTGGGGGCTCCGGCAGAGCTGGGGGGCCCCAGCCCTTAGCAGGACAGCCAGCCAGCCAGCCGGCGGTCAGGGCTCCATTGCCAGACAGGGCGCGGTGGCGGAGCTGCCGGCCAAGGGACACTTCCTCTCCCTTCAGCATATTGGTCCCCCCCAACCCCCAAGGTTCCTGACTCCTGGATGGGCCCAATCCGGGAATCCAAGGTCCCAATCCGTCCTTCCAGACAGCAGGACATAGGAAGGGGCTAGGTCAGGACTCCTGGGTTCAGGGGAGGGGAGGGGAGGGGAGTGGGGTCCGGTGGGTTAGAGCGGGAGGGCTGGGAGCCAGGACTCCTGGGTTCTCTCCAGCTGCCACGCCCCGTATCCTCGCCGTGTAAAATACTGCAGAGCAGTGTTTCCAAGGAGGGCCTGTGAATCATGGGGCAGGGGGTCACCTGGGGTCACCCCCCCGTGGGCTCCCCCCTCACAGACAGCCGGAGAGGCTGATGGGAAAGGCAAATAGTGGCTGGGTGGGGAGAATTTGGCAGGGGGCTGTGATGTCTGGGGCAGGGGGTCAGTTGGGGAATAGGAAGGCGGGGTCAGGGGGCAGATGGGAGGAATGTGTCAGGAGAAGGAAAGAAAGAGAGAACAGTGTGATAAGAAGGTTGGGGCAGGGTGCGGAGCCAGGACTCCTGGGTTCTCTCCCCAGCTCTGGGACGGGAGTGGGGTCTAGTGGGTTAGAGGAGGGGGGCTGGGAGCCAGGACTCCTGGGTTCTCTCCCCAGCTCTGGGAGGGGAGCGGGGTCTAGTGGGTTAGAGATGTGGGGGCTGAGAGCCAGGACTCCTGGGTCCCTCAGTCTCAGCCTGTTCCCCTCATCCCCAGCTCCCGGGGTCAGGGCAGCTCTCCAGAGTCAGTTTCCAGCTTTTGTGTGCTGGGGACAAAAGGGGCAGACACGTCCCCCGGTGGCAGGACAGCGCTGCCGGGCCGGGTGGGGGGAGTGGGGCATTCGCCCCCTTGCCCAGGTAGGGAGGCTTTGCTTTCTCAGTCCCGCTGTCCCCCTCCCCATGTGACATTCCCTGACAGCATCTCCACGTCTGACCCCCGTAGCGCCCTCCGCCCCAAACCTGCAGAGGTAGGGAATGGATCTTGCACCTGAAATGTGCCGGGCCGGGTTGAGAGCCCCAAAGATCTACACAGCAGGCACCTTGCCCCCAGGGGTCCCTGCTCCATATCCCAGCCTGGTGCTAAGGGGCATCGTGCCCCCAGGAGTCCCTGCCCCATATCCCAGCCTGGTGCTAGGGGGCGCCGTGCCCCAAGGGGTCCCTTCCCCATATCTCAGCCTGGTGCTAGGGGGCGTCGTGCCCCCAGGAGTCCCTGCCCCATATCCCAGCCTGGTGCTAGGGGGCACCGTGCCCCCAGGGGTCCTTTCCCCATATCTCAGCCTGGTGCTAGGGGGAGCCGTGCCCCCAGGGGTCCTTTCCCCATATCTCAGCCTGGTGCTAGGGGGCGCCGTTCCCCCAGGGGTCCCTGCCCCATATCTCAGCCTGGTGCTAGGGGGCGTCGTGCCCCCAGGAGTCCCTGCCCCATATCCCAGCCTGGTGCTAGGGGGCGTCGTGCCCCCAGGAGTCCCTGCCCCATATCCCAGCCTGGTGCTAGGGGGAGCCGTGCCCCCAGGGGTCCCTTCCCCATATCTCAGCCTGGTGCTAGGGGGAGCCGTGCCCCCAGGGGTCCCTGCCCCATATCCCAGCCTGGTGCTAGGGGGCGCCGTGCCCCCAGGGGTCCCTGCCCCATATCCCAGCCTGGTGCTAGGGGGAGCCGTGCCCCCAGGGGTCCCTGCCTCATATCCCAGCCCAGTGCTAGGGGGCATGTGACCCCAGGGGTCCTTGCCCCATATCCCAGCCTCGTGCTAGGGGGAGCCATGCTATACATGGTCCCTCCAGCAGGGGGCAGTGCAGCTCACGTACACACCAATTCTCTCCCTGCCCCTTCCATTTCCCCCCATCCTAACAGAGGTCCCCCCATAGGGCAGGATCTGGGGATCAGTCCCCCTGACACACGATCCCCCACGCCTCCAGACTCTTCAGACACAACCAGGTCGGGCTCACTGCTGAGCCGGCTGGAGGGCTGTTTGCCGACCGCAGGCTGCGGTGTTTTACCAGCCGGGCCGGGGGCCCAGCGTTTACCTTGGCCAGTGACAAGAGACAGAGCGAATTACCCTGCGGCTTTATGGCTTCCTCAGCGGGGCGCGCCCTGGCGTTAGCTTCCAGCACGGCCGCCGGCGGCCAGGGCACTGCTGGGAGGAAGCCCACAGCACCACAGGCCCTGAACAATTCTGTATAGCAAGAGGCTGAGGCTAGCCCAGCCCTGCCCCCACCAGCTCTGCCGGTGCCCCTCACTCCCGACCCGCAGCCCCTGCTAGCCCAGCTCTGCCCCCCTAGCTCTGCCGGTGCCCCTCACTCCCGACCCGCAGCCCCTGCCAGCCCAGCCCTGGGCTCCCCCCAGCCCTGCTGGTGCCCCTCACTCCCGACCCACAGCCCCTCCCAGCCCAGCCCTGGGCTCCCCCCAGCTCTGCTGGTGCCCCTCATTCCCGACCCACAGCCCCCTGCTAGCCCAGCCCTGCCCCCACCAGCTCTGCCGGTGCCCCTCACTTCCGACCCACAGCCCCTGCTAGCCCAGTCCTGCCCCAGCTCTGCCGGTGCCCCTCACTCCTGACCCGCAGCCCCTGCTAGCCCAGCCCTGCCGGTGCCCCTCACTCCCAACTCGCAGCCCCACTCCCACACTGCAGAGTCAGAAGTGAGACACAATTACATAATCATACACCTTGTTTTGACAAGCTGCAGTTAACAAAGTTTGTGGGGGGGGACGACATCCCTAGTGCCACCTCCTGCTTGAGCTGTTGCCCTCTGCTCTGTTGGCACACATAGTTGCGTTGTGTGACTGTTTGCAACTGTCTGCGTGCCTGTGGGATGTGAGTGTGTGTGTTAGTGTATCCGTGTATGGTGTGTGCACAATGTGGGGTGTATGCAGCAGTGTGTGTTGGGGTGTCAGTGTGTGTCTGTGTTTGTGTGGGTGGATGGTGTGTGAGTCTGTGTGGATCAGTGTGTGTCTCCGGTTGTGTCTGCATGTATCAGTGTATATGTGCGGGGGTATACATGTTTGTGTGTGTGGATGGGTGTCTATCAATGGTTGTACCAGTGTGTGTGGGTGTATCAGTATGTGTGTCTATGGGAGTGTATATGTGTGTGTGGATCAACACAAGTGGGTATCAGTGTGTATCTGTAGATCAGTGTGTGTTTCAAGGTGTGTGTGTAACAGTGTGTACGTCTATATGTGCATCTGTATATATGTGGATATCAGTGTGTGCGTATGTGTGTATCATTGTGAGTGTATCTCTGTGTGTGTATCACTGCGAGCAATGGAGTGTGTCTATTGGTGTGCGGGTGTACCACACACATTCCCTTGTCCCCTCCTTGCAAGTGCTCCCCCCTCCCGGCAGTGGGTCACTGGGGGCGGGGCCAGGGGCAGAGCCGTTTCCTGAGGGGTGGGGCCATGGGTATATAGGGGGCCCAGGGCTTGAGGGGGAGCTCACATCGCCATGGGGCTGCGGACCCTGCACGCTGGGCTGTTTTTGCTGCTGCTGCTATGCCTGGCCAGGGGCAGCCTCCAGGGGGGTGAGCAGGGCAGGGGGGCTGGGCTGGGACAGGGCTGCCTCATACAATGGCACTGCCCCTGTAGGGTGCTGCAGGTCCCGGGGGGGAAAGGGGACACTTGGGGCAGCTCTGCAGTGCAGGGGGGGCTAACCCCTGGCAGAGGGGAGAGAAATTGAGACGGGGTTGAATTAAGGATGAGATTAGATTGAGTCCCCTCCCAGAGCCGGGAGAGAACCCAGGAGTCCTGGCTCCCAGCCCCTCTGCTCTCACCCACTAGACCCCACTCCCCTCCCAGAGCCAGGAGAGATCCCAGGAGTCCTGGCTCCCAGCCCCCCTGCTCTAATCACTAGACCCCACTCCCCTCCCAGAGCCTGGGAGAGAAACCAGGAGTTCTGGCTCCCAGACCCCCCTGCTCTAACCCACCAGACCCACCTCCCCTCCCAGAGCCGGGAGAGAACCCAGGAGTCCTGGATTGGTTCACAAAGTCCCAGTTCAGGTGCCACCAGCTACCCTTGTCCTTGCCCAGGACTCCTGGGTTCTACCTGTTGCTCTGGAGTTGCTCCCAGCTCCCCTTCCCATGGGTCCCTGCCCCAAAGCGCCACCATCCTCAGGGCCCACCTCTGCCAGAGACACCAATTCCGCACCCCACTCTTGCAGGGACCCTCAACCCACAGTCCCCTCATATCACCCCTTGGTGTCCCCTGACCAGCCCATACCCCAGCGCTTCTCTAGGGATACCCCATCTCTGACAGCTCCCTTGTGCCCCCCTCTGTACCCCCTCCCAGGAGTGAAACCACAGGCAAACGGAGCCCTACGGCGTCTCTACCTCCCATCGCTGATCTGGGGTAAGTGGCGCCCCCAGCTGGGCACAGGGGGAGGTGTTCCTGAGCGAGCAGAGTGTGATGTTAGGGGGAAGAGAGGAGGCACTGGGCGTGGATGGAGAGAGAGGGAAGGGGTGGGTATGAGGCTGGATGAAGGATGCAGAGGGGGGCTGAGGGAAAGGGGGCAGGGCTGCCCAGGGGGTCCCTGGCTAGCTGGCTGAGCTGGACCCAGTATTCTCAGGGGAGGGGGGATGGTCTCCTAGCAGGAGAGCGGCGGGGGAGGGCACAGGGGGCTGTCTCACTCCATGTGCTATATGGGTTGCAGGTGCAGGGGGAGTTCACCCTGAAGCTGGGCTGGGACCAGCTGGAGCCAAGGCAGGTGGGTGACTCCCAGCCCCTATCCCAGACCCCACTTCCCTTCCACAGCCGGGGAGAGAACCCAGGAGTCCTGGCTCCCAGCCCCCCTGCTCTAACCCACTAGACCCCACTCCCCTGTAGCAAACTGTGATGGTGCGTTTGCTGCATCCTTCAACCCTAGTGTCTGCTCCTTCCTTCCAGGACCATACACCGGCTATGGACCCCAAGGACTGCAGCTGGGACCGGGTGAGCCCTGGGCGTAGGGCGGGTGGGAGGGAGGCTAGGGGCAGAAGTTGCTGGGTGGTTTGGGGGCTGCCCATGGTGCTCATGACGTCTAGTCTCAGCTCTTTCCCAAATTGTGCTGGCCAGGAGCAGGGACAGTTGGGTGGTGGGATTCCAGAAGACATGTCCTCCAGCCTTGAGACCTCACACTCCGAGATCCTTCCAGATCCGTCCCACCCAGGGCAGAGACCTGGCTAGCTCCGTCTGAGAGGGACTGCTCCCCCGGCAGAGATGGAGCCCATCTCGTCCGCTGTTCCTCCCAGCTAATCCCTTTCCTCTGTTCCCGGCAGGAGCTCAGAACGGGTTTGGAGTGGCACCAGGTGTACGAGTGAAGCCAGGCAAAGCAGGTGAGTGGAGATCAACTGCCCCACTGAGGGCGAAGGCTCCTTTCTCTGCCCACCTTGGCAGGGTGAATCCCTGACCCACTGAGCATAGAAATAGTGGAGTTCTCTCTGGGGAGTGTGGCATTAAAAGAGAATCCCTGTTAGCTCGGAGCAATATAAGGCACCTGACACAAACACAAAGTCCCGATCCCCTCCAGCAATGGGCAGCACTGTGCACTTTCCCACAAACATGTCTGGCTGTGACCCCCCTCTCCTTTCTGCATAGGCTATGGGGTCCCCGCCGGTTACGGTGCAGGTAAGAGCGCCCTCATCTCCCCTGTGCAGTTCTCACTGCCCCGACTCCCCAACCTGGGAGAAAAAGGGC
This sequence comes from Gopherus flavomarginatus, assembly GCF_025201925.1. Lineage (NCBI taxonomy): Eukaryota > Metazoa > Chordata > Testudines > Testudinidae > Gopherus > Gopherus flavomarginatus. Next base: position 1,601,547 of record NC_066621.1, on the reverse strand, counting down.
TGGGGTTCTGGTGTGTGGGAGAGCTCACGGCTCTCTCCTACTGGCTGATCAGAATCTAAAGCATGGCAATTTGGTGCAGGCTGGACACAGGGGTCCCGGCTTTCCCCGCAGAGCTGGGGGAGCCTGCTCCCTTGTGTGATTGCACACCTAGAGACATCCCAGGGCACCGCGGATGGGGGGAACCTCGTCCGCCCCCAGACTTCCCCCATCTGGCTGTTGGCAAGGGGACGGCCATAGTGAGCCTCGAGTATGGAGGGGGAAACTGAGGCATGGGGCTGAGGCTTGGCAAGGTATATAACACAGGAGTCCTGACATCCAGGACTGCTGAGCCCTGTGCGGACACGAACAGCTTCACAAGGCACCACACAGCAGCGACAGGGCTGTGTCAAGCCTCATCCTCCCACAGACCCCCCACCTGCCCTGCCCCGTGCACCTCCTGACCCACTCTGAGCTGGGGGCTGCCTCTCCTCTGGGGCCCTGGCGTGCAGCGCCATCCTCCCGAGTGGCTGGGACACCCCCACACCCATGCACAGACCCACCAGGACATACTCTGCTCACTGCGCCTTGTTCAAAATAGCACACGGTGCACTCCCCTCAGGCCGAGCCAGCTGCGGACTACAACTCCCAGAATGCTCTGTGGGCCAGGGCCACATGCCGCTGCCGCAGGATGGGGAGAGCGGGGTGGGATTCGGAGCCCGAGGGCTGGGTGCACAGCGCGGGCACAACATCTGTGTCCGCAGCCCAGCTGCCAGCCGCCAGCCACAAAAATAGGCCGTGGGTATCCATGGTGCTACCCCTCGGCTAAACCCATAGACCCCACTCTCCTCTGAGAACTGGGGAGAGAACCCAGGAGTCCTAGCTCCCAGCCTCCTGCTCTGACCCACTAGACCCCACTCCCCTCCCAGCGTCCTCATAGATTCCCATTATCCTTTTTCCAGGATTAGGTGGTTATTCCCAGGGTGCAAAACAAAAGCTAGGTGAGTGTAAACAAAGTGGCTGTGGGTCGGGAGTGGGGGACACCGGCAGAGCTGGGGGTGGCAGGGCTGGGCTGGCAGGGGCTGCAGGTTGGGAGTGAGGGGCACCGGCAGGGCTGGGCTAGCAGGGGCTGCGGGTCGGGAGTGAGGGGCACCGGCAGAGCTGGGGGGGGGGGCAGGGCTGGGCTGGCAGGGGCTGCGGGTTGGGAGTGAGGGGCACCGGCAGAGCTGAGGGGGCAGGGCTGGGATAGCAGGCAGCTGTGGGTCAGGATTGAGGGACACTGACAGAGCTGTGAGGTAGGGCTGGGCTAGCAGGGGGCTGTGGGTCAAGATTGAGGGCCCCCTGTGTGTCTATTTCAGGGTACTTCCATGTTGCGCTGCCCCTGGGAGGTGAGTCGGACCCCACTGCCCCTTATATTCCCATACCACTCTGCCCCTCCAACTGCCCCTTCTCAGGGAGATCAGTGCCTGGCCCTCCACTACATCCCTCGTTCTCCCCCGCACCCTGACCCCTCTGCTTTTCCCCCCCAACAGGCCTTGGGGTGGCTGGCAAAGCCTCCAAAGCAGGGAATCCCTCCCATGCACCCCCCATCAGTGTCCCCTGGGATGTCTCCATCCCTCTTGATGTGCGCCCCGTCCTGTGTCCTCTACCCCATCCCCCGCCACCTGTTTCTTCACTGTCTCACTGGAGATCCCACCTCTCACAGCAATGACACCTTGAGGAGAGCCCCCTCCAGCTCCCTGGGGGGGGGGAGGCTCACTGGGCTGTAGGGCGCCCTGAAGAGGTTGAAAGCCCCCCCCACAGGTCCCAACCCCCTGCTAACCATCCCCCACCATTACTTTATCCCTCTCCACCCACGATGATCCCACCCCCAAACGCCAGAGCCCACAGTGTGGAGGCCAGATTTTCAGGGTCTGGGTCGATCTCCTTCTGGGTTCTCCTCCCCACAGGTTTTGGGGCAGGACCCAGAGCCGGCAGCTACCCCACAACTCAACAAGGTAAGAGGCATAAGCTAAGGCCGCGGCTGGCATAGGAAGGAGCTGCCCCCCACAGCCCACGCCCTGCCCCACTCCCCACAGCACCCCCTGCTGGGAAAGGCCGGGACTGGAGCAGTCACCCCAATTGGTGGCTGATCTGGATTCTCTTGGCTCTGCAGGCTATGCTGGAACAGGCGGTGGGTACCTAGTCAATGGAGCACAGCTTGGCTACGAGAATGGTAAGGGGACCCCAAATTATATTCCCTTCCCCCACACACCCAGGCTGAGCCTGTCTGATCTCCCATCTCTCTTCTAGGCTATGGTGCAGGAGGGAACAGTCACCCTGGGGCCGGACTCCAGACAGGATACGGTAACGGTGTGTCCAGTGACAGACGGATTAGAGTGAGGGGCACTGGCAGAGCTGGCTGGGGCAGGGCTGGGCTAGCAGGGGCGGCGGGTCGGGAGTGAGGGGCACCGACAGAGCTGGGGGGGCAGGGCTGGGCTGGCAGGGGCTGCGGGTCAGGAGTGAGGGGCACCAGCAGAGCTGGGGGGGCAGGGCTGGGCTGGCAAGGGCTGCAGGTCAGGAGTGAGGGGCACCAGCAGAGCTGGGGGGGCAGGGCTGGGCTAGCAGGGGCTGCAGGTCAGGAGTGAGGGGCACCAGCAGAGCTGGGGGGGCAGGGCTGGGCTAGCAGGGGCTGCAGGTCGAGAGTGAGGGGCACCGACAGAGCTAGGGGGGCAGGTCTGGGCTAGCAGGGGCTGCGGGTCGGGAGTGAGGGGCACCGACAGAGCTGGGGGGGCAGAGCTGGGCTAGCAGGGGCTGCGGGCCAGGAGTGAGGGGCACCGACAGAGCGGGGGGGCAGGGCTGGGCTAGCAGGGAGCTGCAGGTCGGCACTGGCCAAACTAACTGCCTTGTATTATCCCATCCCCAGGTGCCCAGGCCGCATACTTGGGGCGTTTCGCTGGCCCTGGCACAGATCTCTCAGCTGCTAAATTTGGTGAGTCCTTCTGACCACAGGGCAGGGGACTGCTCGGCTCGGGGGGATAGGAAATGGGACACGGGGCCTTTTGCTCCAATCCGGCCCCAGTGTGGGGAACTGGCTGGCTCAAGGGGGACACAAAGGGGAGTTATCCCCCCATCCTGACACCCTGTCTGTGTTGCAGGCCTGGGCCAGCTTCCATACAATGGGCAGCCCCAACAGGCCATGCCCACGGGTCTAGGGGGAGACTACGGTGCTGGGAAATACGGTAGGTGTGGGTAGGGGCACTGGGCTCATATGGGGGGTGGAACTTGTCCAGAGGGTTGTTATAGAGGAGATTGTAGCGGGCAGCCACCCCTCCAGGGGGGTTATTTGGGACACAGGGGTCTGTGATAGGCCGCCCAATATCTTAGCCCCCGCACCCTGCGCAGAGATGTGGGGTGGGGGGCCAGGATGCCCCCGCTAAGCCTGCCTTGCCTAAACTAACCTTGCCCCCCCCGCCCCCCAGGAGATCCCGGGCATTTCCCCTATGGCCTGCAGCGCCCCGGGCTGGGTGCAGACAGGAAACCGTGCAGCAGCCCTGCTGGGATATCCATTCCCGTCCCTGCCCCCAGTGGATGAGGGCCACCCAGACGCCGGGGTCCCAGCATCCCAGGAAAAGCTTCCTGGGGTCTCAGCACCACTTTCCTTCCCAGCCCTTGGTGGGATCTCCCACTCCCCTGCTGATCTCCCGCCACTACTGTGTTTCCTCCTCCAGGTGGCACAGGGCAGCTGACGTACAGGGCACAACCGGCTAGGCCCAGTGCCCTGGATGGTAAGAAATGCTCAGGGGCTGCCCAGAGAGGTGCCCTCTCCCCTCCTGCGTCTGGACACATGGGTGTCCATCCCCTGGGGCTCAAAGCCCCTTCCCTGTGCTAATTTCCTCCTTCCACCACTGCAGGCAATGGGAACGGACCGGGATATGCCAACGGTGGGGATCTGCAGGCTAACGGACTGGCTGCTGGTAAGATCCCTCCCGACCCCAGCATCCCCTCCTGGGACTGGAGTAGTGCGAGTTCCCCCCACAGCCAGCGCTCCTGCCCCATTCCCCTCAGCGTCCCCTGCTGGGAGAGTCTGGGCCTGGAGTAGCGGAAGCTCCCCCCACAGCCATCACTCCTGCCCCACTCTCGTCAGCGCCCCGGGCTAACCCTTGTCTCTCTTGCAGGGGGATACGGGACACTCCCAGCAGGACAAGCTCCCAGGGGCTATGGACTAACTCCAGCAGCACACGGTAGCAGTATGCGGGGGGGAAGAGTCCACATTATATCTGAAACCGCTCTTGCGTGTGTGTCCTATGCCCTCTAGTGCTGTCCACAGAGAGCGAATCTCCTTTGGGCAGCAGAGACCAGGACAGCCTGTGACCTGTTCTCATCTGCTCTCATTCCCTTTTAGGAGGCAAGGAGGCCAAGTATGGCCTGAACGGCTTTCTGGGGAATGGATACAGAGGTAAGACTTGGGGAAGGCATGTGTATTGGTGGGGTGTGAATCTCGGAGATGGGGGAAAGGTGTGAATCTTGGAGGCGGTTTTCTAGGGGGAGGGCATAGGCTAAAGGAGCTGAATCTCTGCAGTTTGGCCAAGGGCTTGAGGCAGGAAGTGGCTGCAAATGTCACAGCAGTGTGAACTTCAGGGGGGTTATTTCAGGGAAGGGGGGGTGCAGCAGGTAAGATATATGATGGTATGTCCCATGGGGAATCCATGCCCTGTTCTCTAGTGAAGGGGGGAGGCAGGAGCTCCGGGAGAGAATGGCTGTCTATCACTCTATGTGTGGGCATCCCTTTGAGATGCACCAGCCTCCACTCACCCTTGATGATGTGCCGCTCTCTTGAAGCTCTGACCCCATCTCTCTCTTTATTCCAGGTCGCTGCCCTCCCGGGAAGTGCTGAATGCCGGACCTTCACCTGGGGAACTCCACGCCACAGGATGGCACGAGCTGGCCGCTTCTGGTGCTAAGAGAAACAAGAATTTCTCCTGATATAAATTATCATCTCTTTCTCTTTTTTCCTCTTTATTTTTAATGGCTAGAGATCTGTCTTTTTAAAGGAAAAACAAATGGTGACTGTCAATTTAACTTGTTTTTGGAAGGCGAGGCTGCAACATTTCTGGTGACCTCTGACTACGGTGACCAGATAGCAAGTGTGAAAAATCGGGATGGGGGTGAGGGGTAATTTGCACCTATATAAGAAAATGTCCCAAATATCGACTGTCCCTATAAAATCGGGACATCTGGTCACCCTACCAGACCTCCCTGCCTCTTTGGTCTTGGCCAGTGAGGTGAGAAGGATTTTAAGGGTAGGTCAGTCCAGGAATATGGGATGCACAGAGGGGGTGACTCAGTTGTTACCTCCCCTTCACTGGATAGGCAGCGAATATTCATTTGTAGCCAGAAGGGGGGGTGTGGGAGTGTTTGTAATAAAGATCCCGCACAAAGCTGAAGTCTCAAGGTCTTTGTACGCCGTCCCGGTTACACTGGGGGCAGTTCACATCTCTCCCAGCAATCGGCGCAGGGTCTCGGAAAAGTCAGGCAAACGTTGGTTCTCCTCCAGTCGCGTTTTGAAGTGTTCCTTTGCCATCCTAGCAGCTAGAGTCTTAATTACAAATAAAAATTAAAGCCGAGTCTCTGGAGAACAATGGAGGCGGGCTGTCCAGGGAACCGTGGCTAGTCCTACCTACCCCAGAAAAGGGGAGATGGTGGGTTGTTTTCTCCCCCCCCGAACAAAATGTGGGGCCTTGGTTTTCAGCCGCCCCCATGCAAGCCATCCATGCAGGCTGTCTCCCCGCTCCTCAGGCTGCTGGCTTGCCCAGTGGGGGGAACTGGATAGGGTCACCCTGGGGAGGTTCTGGGTCCCTGCCCCACCCAAGGGTAGTTATTGGGGCTGCCCCTGTACATGGGGGGGCTGTTTGAGGGCTGGGGGTTTCCAGGGGCTCTGTCCCCTCCCTGTGGGGTGGGGTGGGGTGGCAGAGGGGCTGCCCCTGACGGGCTGCGCCAGGGGAAGGGTTGGCCACACTCTGGTTGCCCCAGTGCACTGTGGGCGGGAACGTCCCTTGGCCGCGCCCCCCCCAGCAAAGCCGAGCCTGAGTGGGCGTGGCGAACGAGCGGGGAGGCGGGGCCATGCCGGCCTCTCGCCTTTGATTGGCTACCGAGGTGTTGGCGGGAGGCGGTTGGCGGCTCGCGCCGCGCCGGGGGCGATTTTGGCGGCGGTTGGGCTGGCTCGGGGCGCGCGCGCGGGAAAGGGCTGCGGGGGAGCCCGCCACATCCGGGTACCTGGAGGGGAGCGAGCGCGGCGCCCCCGCCCCGCGGGGACCGGGGGGGAGGTGAGGCCTCAGGGGCCTCCGCTGGCCCCGCCCACGGGCCCCGCTCGCGCCAGGCGGGGCCGGGGGGTCCCTCACGCTGAGGCCGGGGGGGCTGAGCGGGGGCGGGCCCCGCCCCCCCTGGACCCCTCCCTACGTCAAGCCCCCTCCCCCTACACCACCCAACCCTGACAGCGCCCCTGCCAGGCCCCTCCCCCCATGCCAGTGCCCCCCTGAGGCCCCCATAGACCTGCCCCCCCGCCAAGGGACCCCCCACTTTATCCCTCTGCCCCACGAGGGGTCACAGCGTGAACTCCCCTTCAAGCCAAGGCGGGAGCTGTGCCGGGGTGAGCCCGACCCACACTCATGCCAAGGGGCCCTGGCCTGGAGACCCCCGTGCCAATGGGTGCTGACCAGGAATCGCCAGCCCCTGGGCGCCCTCCCCAGCAGTGCCCGCCATGCTGCTGACCCCGGGTGCTGTTCTTCTCTTTCTCTGCAGCGCCTCCCGCTGGCAGAGCCGGCCATGCCGCTGCCCCTGGACTGCACGGGGGCCGAGTCCCAGCTGAGCCGCACGCCCCTGCCGGTGCCTGTGCCAGCCTTCTTCCAGGAGGCCGAGCGCAGCTTCTCGGCGAAGAGGCCAGGCTGCCCGCTCAGCTACACCCTCCCGCCCCGACCGCGCCACAAGGGCACCTTGACCGTCAGCCGGGTCTTCACCGGCCGCCAACCACAGCCCTGGAGCCAGCCCCGGCCGCGTAGCGTCTCCTTCCGCGGCTCCCAGGCCCGGGCGCTGGCCCCCCGTAGCCGCTTCTACGACCCTGCCCGCAGAGAGCCCTTCTTCAGCCAGTGCTTCCAGCTGCTGGGCCGGCTGGGGCGCGGCTCCTTCGGGGAGGTGTATAAGGTAAGGGGGGAGATCAGGGGGATCCCAGCTGGGGGATGAGCATGATTCTCAACCTGAGCCAGTCCCCACTGGTGGCTGATCTGTGTGCACCAAGGAGGATGGGTATGGAGTTATTCTGTGGGGCAGAGTTGTGGGAAAGGAGGGAATCTGGGCGGGGAGCTGGGTTCTGGCCTTATCCTCCACATCTGATGTGTCCCCCACAGGTGTGCAGCAAGGAGGACGGGCGGCTGTACGCGGTGAAGCGCTCGGTGGAGCCATTCCGGGGCGCCGGCGACCGGCAGCGCAAGCTGGCTGAGGTGCGGAAGCACGAGCGGGTGGGGCACCACCCCAACTGCGTGAGCTTCGTGCGGGCCTGGGAGGAGCGGGGTCAGCTGTACATCCAGACGGAGCTGTGCCCGGCCAGCCTGCTGCAGCACTGCGAGGGGCGCGGGAAGCTGCCCGAGGGCCAGGTGCGGGCCTGCCTCTGGGACCTGCTGCAGGCGCTGCGCCACCTGCACGCCTGTGGGCTGCTGCACATGGACGTCAAGCCGGCCAACGTCTTCCTTACCAAGCACCATGTCTGCAAGCTGGGCGACTTTGGCCTGGTCCTGGAGTTGGACCGTGGAGACCTGAGTGACGCCCAGGAGGGCGACCCGCGCTACATGGCACCCGAGCTGCTGCGGGGAGAGTACAGTGAAGCTGCTGATGTCTTCAGGTGGGCCTGCTAGAGCCAGGGATAGAACCCAGGAGTCCTGACTCACAGCCCGATCCCTCTATCCACTAGACCCATCCCCTGGCTTTCAGTCTGCACACCCACTTTCCTGACTGCCACCCCATCGCTGCCCCATGTGCTCTGAGTCCAGGCACCCTGGTGTGTGGCAGGGAGCAGAGGATTCTGGGAGGCCAGCTCCTGGCTGACCCAGTGTGCGCATCTCTCTTCCAGCCTTGGCATGACTATCCTGGAAATCGCCTGCAATATGGAGCTGCCCAATGGAGGGGAGGGCTGGCAGCAGCTCCGGCAGGGCTACTTGCCCCCCGAATTCACTGCTGGTAAGTGGGGGTCTCCTTTCCTGGCACAGATGGAGCTGCTGATGGCTACTCAGTGTGCCATGTACCCTACTTCACACAGGGAAACCTGCTGGAATTGGCATTCAGTCTGGTGGTCAGAGCGGGGAAGGTGGCTGGGAGCCAGGACTCCTGGGTTCCATCCCAAGAGAGTAGTGTCTGGCTAGTGCCGTGATACTGACAAGCAACAAGTGGCTCTTTAATGTGTCTCCTTGTGGCTCTTTGCAGCGCATGGTATTAAAACACTGATTTAATTATTAACCAATCAGGATGCTTTTTACAATTTTATTAATCGATTGTAGTCGATAAAATAATACTTGATCAGTCATTTTGCTGTGAGACTGAAATACAGTAAAATCTCAGTTATGAAAACCAGCGTTACAAACTGATCAGTAAACCACACACCTCATTTGGAACAGGAAGTACAAATCAGGCATCAGCAGAGTTGGGGGGGGGGGGGGAGTAAATACAGTACAGTGCTGTGTTAAGTGGAAACGACTTTAAAAAGGGAAAGTAGCAAATTTCTACAGCATAGTGAAGTTTCAAACTGTATTAAGTCAATGCTCAGTTTTAAACTTTTAAAAGAACAACCATAACGTTTTGTTCAGAATTACGAACAACCTTCATTCCCTCGGAACTCCGAGGTAGCGGGTGTGTGTATATAAAAACTAAATATTTCCTTCACACTGTTTTAAATATGAATCTATAGTAAATGAAACAACGAATTCACATAACTGTGGCTCTTCAGCATAATGTTGATTCCTAATTTGGCTTCTGAACCAGTGAGGTCAGTATCTCTGGTCTAGTGCAGTGGCTCTCAACGTTTCCAGACTCCTCTCCCCCTTTCAGGAGTCGATATGTCTTGCCTAGCCCCAAGGTTCACCTCACTTAAAAATGGCTTACTTACAAAATCAGTCATACAAATGCAAAAGTGTCACAGCACACTATTACTGAAAAATGGCTGACTTTCTCATTTTACCATATAATTATAAAACAACTGGAATTAGGGCTGTCACTCAATTTAAAAAAAAAAATTAATAGTGGTTAATTGCACTGGTAAAGAATAGTAGAATACCATTTATTTAAATATTTTCAAATATATTGATTTCAATTACAGCACAATACAAAGTGTACAGTGCTCACTTTATATTATTTTGTTACACATATTTGCACAGTAAAAAACAAAAGAAATAGTATTTTTCAGTTCACCTAATACAAATAATGTAGTGCAATCTCTTTATCATGAAAGCTGAACTTACAAATGTAGAAATATGTACAAAAAATAACTCCACTCAAAAATACAAAAAATAACTCCATTCAAAAATAAAACAATGTAAAACTTCAGAGCCTACAAGTCCATTCAGTCCTACTTCTTGTTCAGCCAATCACTCAGATAAACAAGTTTGTTTATATTTGCAGGCGATAATGCTGCCTGCTTCTTATTTACAATGTCACCTGAAAGTGAGAACAGGCATTCACATGGCACTGTTATAGCCGATGTCACAAGATACATACTGCATCCATGCTGATGACAGGTTCTGCTCAATAACAATCCAGAGCAGTGCAAATGACACATGTTAATTTTCATTATTTGAGTCAGATGCCACCAGAAGAAGATTGATTTTCTTTTTGTGGGTTCAGTTCTGTAGTTTCCACATTTGAGTGTTGCTCTTTTAAGATTTCTGAAAGCATGTTCCACAACTCATCCCTCTCAGATTTGGAAGGCACTTCAGATTGTTAAACCTTGGGTTGAGTGCTGTAGCTATCTTTAGAAATCTCACATTGGTACCTTCTTTGCATTTTGTCAAATCTGAAGTGGTCTTAAAATGAACATCATGTGCTGCGTCATCTGTGAGTGCTTTAACATGAAATATGGCAAAATGCGGGTAAAACAAAGCAGGAGGCATATAATTCTCCCCCAATTCTCAGTCACAAATTTAATTAATTATTATTTTTTTAACGAGCGTCATCAGCATGGACGCATGTCCTCTGGAATCGTGGCTGAAGCATGAAGGGCATACGAATCTTTAGCGCACTTTGCACGTAAATATCTTGCGATGCCGGCTACAACAGTGCCATGTGAATGCTTGTTCTCACTTTCAGGTGACGTTTTAAATAAGAAGTGAGCAGTATTATCTCCCGTAAATGTGAACAAACTTGTTTGTCTGAGTGATTGGCTGAACAAGAAGTAGGACTGAGTGGACTTGTAAAAAATCTACTTTTGTAAGTTGCACTTTCACGATAAAGAAATTGCACTACAGTACTTGTATGAGGTGAACTGAAAAATATGATTTCTTTGTTAATCATTTTTACAGTGCAAATATTTGTAATAAAAATAATATAAAGTGAGTCCAGTACACTTTGTATTCTGTGTTCAAATCAACATTTGAAAATATAGAAAAATGTCAACATTTAATACATTTCAATTGGTATTTAAATTATTTAACAGTGCAATTAAAAGCGTGATTAATTTTTTGAGTTACTCTTGTGAGTTAACTGCGATTAATTGACAGCCCTAACTGGAATATCAGTATTGTATTTGCATTTCAGTGTGTAGTATATAGAGCAGAATAAACAAGTCATTGGATGCAATTTTAGTTTGGACAGACTTTGCTAGTGCTTTTTCTGTAGCCTGCTGTAAAACACAGTGACTGTCTGGATGAGTTGATGTACCCCCTGGCCCTGGGAGACGTGCATACCCCGAGGGGAACACATACCCCTGGTTGAGAACCACTGGTGCAGTGGTTAAAGAAGGCAGGACTGGAAGTGAAGGGCACTAGGGGGCACTGTGCTGCAGGGAGATGGGTGGGGCTCAGTAGGGAGCGCTGCTGACATCTCTCCGTGGCCCAGGTCTCTCCTCAGAGCTGCGGGCACTGTTGGCTGCCATGCTGGACCCCAATCCCCGGCTCCGGCCCTCTGTGGAGGCGCTGCTCAACTCCAGCATCATGCGCAAGACAGAGAAGTGGCGCAAGCTGACACTGCTGGTGCAGGACGGACTCCTGAGAGCTGCCTCCTTGTGCCAGGTGAGTTCTGGGGGTGAGGGAGCACGTCAGTCCTTACCCACAGCCCCCAACTCTGCCGGTACCCCTCACTCCCGACCTGCAGCCTCTGCTAGCCCAGCCTGGGCTCCCCTGTCCAGCTCTGCCGGTGCCCCTCGCTCCTGACCCGCAGCCCCTGCTAGCCCAGCCCTGGGCTGCCCTCCCTCCCAGCTCTGCCAGTGCCCCTCACTCTCAACCCGCAGCCCCTGCCAGCCCAGGCCTCCCCCCAGCTCTGCTGGTGCCCTTCAGTCCTGTTGATTGAACTTTCTCTTCTCTCTCCCCCACTCAGGGTGTTGGGAGTTTTGTGCGTTGGCTGTGGGCTGCCCTGTGCCTGCCGGCGCGCTGGCTTTCCAGCTGGCATCGCAGCGTGCCCGTTACCCCGCCCTGCTCCCCGCTACTTGCCACCCTGCTGGATAGCAGCTTCTCCTGGGATGAAGAGGAGGAGGAGGAAGATGGGAGCCTCGGGGAGGATGTGTTTGAGGTATCAGGAGTCTGCGGGCGGCATAACCGGACATGTCCCGGGGAGCTGCTATTGCAGGACAAGTGAGTACGGGGGGGACAACACACCCACATCTACCCATGGGGCCCTGTCCCCTCCAGTAGGGGGCAGCGCTGCTTCTCCTGATCCACTCCAGCAGAGAGCAGCACTGCCCAGGTGTGCTCTCACATACAGGGCAGGAAGGGACTTCTGGGGTGCAGGGAAGATATGGGGGTGAATCTAGGACTGCGGAGGGGTAGGAATGTGGGGGGGGGGGAGACTGAGAGTGTATGAAGGAGGGGGAACAAAATATGTGATGTGGGGGGACAGTTTCTTGGGCAGGTAGGAATGCAGGAGGAAGCTGGGGTGGGGCACTTGGGGGGCTAGGAATATAGGGTGGTCCATATGGGGGGCAAGTGGAGGAAAGGGGCTGCATGGGGGCAGGGGTATGTGGTTCTCCTCCCTTTGGGGTGTAATAGGGTGTGGGAGAGAACCCAAGCTTACCTGAGCAAGGAGGTGCATAGAGGTCCCTCTAAGGGATGGGGTACTCCTGGGGTGTCCCCTTGGCGGTTGGGAGGCATGGACTCCCTGAGCTTCCTATGAGGGATGCATGGGAATGCTGGGTCCCAGGGCCAGCCTCTCCTGCACCCACAAGGGCTTCCCCTCACGCCTCTGCTTCCCTGGCAGGCCCCCGAGCTCCCCACCGCTGAACCTGCGTCCCTCCGTGGGCAGCACTTCCACCCCGCGCCACCTCTCTCCACCAGAGACCGGCAGCAGGAGGGCGAGGTGAGACGCTGGGTGTCAGGCAGGGCTGCAGCCTATCCTGTGGGTCTCTTCCCTTGCTTCCACATACTTGAGAAATCAGGAGTCCTGGCTTCCAACCCCCCTGTTCTAACCCACCAGACCCCACTCCCCTCTCAGAGCTGGGAAGAGAATCCGGGCTCCCAGCCCCCACTGCTCTAACCCGCTCGATCCTACTCCCTTCCCAGAGCTAACTGGAGTATCTCGGCTGAAGGACAATCAGGGACAATACTGCCCTGGGTGGGGATGGTCTAGATGGGCCCCTAGGGGGTGTCTCCATCTCCCACTGCCCTGGTCCCACCCTGGTTTTCCCCCCTCCTAGGTCCTCAGCTGTCCAGGGCAGCCCCAACCTGAGCCGCATCAGCCTGGATTCCCCCCCCAGCAGCCCTGGCTCCCCCAATGGGGGTAGCCTCCGCCGAACCCTGGCCTTCGAGGAGGAGGAGGACGAGCAGAGGGAGGAGAGCGCCCCCCAGGGTGCAGGCCAGCATTGCTCCTTCGAGCCCAGGAACCTCTTGAGCATGTTTGAGGATGCCACCGTGGAGCAGAAGTGACCGGGCTCCAAAGATCAGCTGCCCTCAGCTTGATGGTTCCTGGGGTGGGGAGGGTGAGTGTCCCTCACTGGGGTAATGACCCCACATGCTCCCCGCTGAGGCTCCGTGGGCCCTCACTGCCCCCACTCTGTTCTCCACACTGCTGGGGGTGGGGAGAGAGCCCTCCTTCCCTGATGCTGCTTCTGTTGCTGGCAGCAGGGGGCTGCTGGGAGGAGCAGCTGGGGGTTGAATCTCAATGTACTTATTTTTTTTTAAGCTTTTTAACCTCTTCATGAAATGGTGGGAGGGACACAGATGCTGCAGTCCCCTCCCACCAGAGGTCACTGGCTCTGCCCCAGGCTAGGACCCGCTGGGGTTTGTGGATCTTTTTTGCTTTTTGTTTTTAAGGGAAAGCAGCAACTATGAAAAGTGTTTAATAAAAAGTGCTTTGAAATGATCACAGGGCTGAGGGACAGCTCACGGGGGAATAGATTGTCAGAGTCGCTCCTGTCTCAGGGGTGTGGGCAGCACTGCCCCTGGCTGGAGGGAACTGGGATCCCCTGGGTGTGTGGGGTGATCTGTGCCACTCTACCTCCAGCTTGACCACTAGCACCACTACCTCACTTCCTCCTCAGCAGGGCGGCTGAGCTGGGATTTCCTTGGCACTCTACAGACCTTGATTATGTAACACCCACCAGGGGTGCACAAGGCCTGTTCAGCAGCCTGTCAGCTGCCCCATGGGACAATCAGCAGTTGGGGTGTCCTACCACACAGAATTGGGAGGGGCAGTCAGGTACCTTTCTCAGGTTTCTCTCAGGCAGAGGTCTGGGTGTGCTTTGTGGGCTGACTCTCCTACTGCCCCTCCCTCCACAGTAAACTGAGGCACAGGCAAGGGAAATAGTGGTGTTCTGAGCACACTCATTAGTTAGGACAGAACCCAGGAGTCCTGGCTTCCAGCTCCCCTGCTCTAACCCACTGGATCCCATTCCTCTTCCAGAGCTGGGACTGAAGCCAAGGGGCCCAAAATGAAATTATTGGGTCAGAGACCTGCTCTTGGTTCCGTTTGTACAGGACCTGGCCTAATGGGGTGTGATCAATGACTAAGGCTCCGCAGGGCTGGTGCCACACAGATTATAGGAGGTTGCTCTCTGTCTTCAAAGCTGCCCAATTTTAACCAGTCTGACTTTAAAACCACATCTAGTTAGACTCATAGACTCATAGTTAAATCAGTGTAGACACTCTTAATCCACATTAAATTTGGGGCCAGGAATGTGCTTAAGACAAAGCTAGACACTAGGCTTCAGTTTGAATTAAGATAGTCTGCACTGGTGTGTCTGTCTAGCCAAGATACTTATCTGGGCCTCATCACCCATGTAGCGGACCACCTCACAATCTCAGTGCTTATCCTCACACACCCCTGCAAGGAGGGAAAATGCTATTAACTAATTTTAAACCTGGGGAAACTGAGGCACAGACTAAGTGTATGAGCTCAGGGAGTTTGTGGTAGAGTAGGGGCTTGGGCCCAGGCCTCTCACCTGCTAGGTTAACACTCAAGCTGCTGGGCCATCCTCTCAATTTGTTTCCATAACTGGAGTGACTCTGAATGCAGACAAATCCTCATGGTTGGAGGAGTGGATGGTCAACAGAGAAAAGAATGTTCTTTTAGAGACCTGGGGTTGAGGATGGGGGAGGTAGTGGAAGGTGTGAGGAGCACAGAACAATCCAGTTCTTAATTCTAGTGGGGTGACAGGTGGGGAGGGGTGGGACATCATTGGAGAAAATCCACAGCCAGCAGGGATGGAAGAACATTGAAGACCCTCCGCTACGGGACATTAGTGGAGAAGACTCATGCCCATGGGGGGCAGAGGAGGGTTGAAGATCCATGCCCAACTGGTGCTGGAGATCCCAGGGTGGAAGCACACAGCAGCACCATCCTTGCTTGTTCCTCAAGAGGTCTCACATCTGTTCCACCATCTCTGCAGCAGATTTCTAGCCTTCAAGGGAGCAAGGCGACTCTTCTGCCAGTGGAAACGGAGGTCCTGGAGCCAGCTATGGCCAGAGGACTAAGAACCACACACACGAGATCTATCTCTGCTTTATTGAAGCCTAGAGCTACCGTCCAATAGGACCCTGGTGGGAGGCAGTGGCCCACAAGAACCTCCATCCCCTGCTCCCCCCACCCTGGCACAATGTGGATTTTAGCCTCTTACTTTTCAGTTTTGCATTTTTAATTTAAAAAGATATGTTGCTTCGGCACGAAGCCCCGAACACTAGCTGTGTTCATGTGCCCTGAGATAACGGAGACAAGACTGGATTTTGATGAGGGGGGCGGGGAGCAGAACCCACCCAACAGCATCCCTTTGAGGGAGGCCAGAGAAATACAGCCATCCCTTCAATGTGGGAGAACAGTTCACAGCCTGCAACCCACTTCTTAGGTTTCCTTTCGGCCTCATTTACAGGGTGGGACAACAGGGACACAGAACGCCTGATCTCTTTCCTGTCCCCAAACCATTAGACCCTATCCCCTTCCTCGAGCTGGGGACAGAACCTACAAGTCCTAGCTCCTAGGCCCCCAACACTAACCATGAGAACCTGCACGCCTCCCAGAGCAAGGACAGAACCCAGGAGTCCTAGCTCCCATCTCTCCCTGCTGTAATCCACATCATGCTATGTGGTTGGTTACCCTTTGATGCCTCATGACTCCTTCTCTTGGCACAGCACAGCTGTCTCAATTGCCCATTTTGTCCACCCATGGTCCTATTCTACCTCTACTACCCTTTGTACTGCTTCCTTAAAGGTTTGTCTACATGGCAATTCAAAGCAAGTTTCTAATACTGAACTGGTTTCTAAACCAGTGTGGCTGCCCACCAGGAATGAGGTTGAGAGGGCAACATTTACACTGAACAAAACAATTGGAGAACAAGATGGAATTTAAGAACTGCTTATAGACGTTGACCTCCACCTTAAGAACCAGCTTGGCCCCATATACGTTTCCTGGCAAAACCAGATTAGAAACTGGATTAAAAATTCAATTTGGCTATATTGACACATGGCCTCCCACCTAGAATCCTGATTGAGAAACCGTTTAGCTATATTCACACATGCAGCCTCAATACTGGAATCAGGAGTGAGAATGAGTTTAGCTGCACTACACGTGGCCAATTGGAATCCAAATTGAGAACAGTGTAGCTTCATTCACACTTGGGCAATTGGAATCCAGATTAATAACAATTTTAGCTACATTCACACCCAGCCTCTGGACAGGAATCCAGACAGAGAATGAGTTTAGCTATGTATGCATTTGGCCAACTGGAATACAGATTGAGAACCAGTTTAGCTACTTCCACATCTGTGGCTTCTGAATCCAGCTTAGCTCCATTCACAAACACAACTCCCTGCTCAGGATCCAGATTAGCTATCCAGGGCCCAGTGAACAGGGATTGGAAAACAATGATCCAGAGCTGCCTCTTTGTTTAGTGGCCCTAAGTTACGTAAGGGGAAGGGGAACAGTAGGTACACCCCAATGCCAGCAGAGGGTGGAAGGGGAGCCCTGGCACTCCCGGTGAGCACCATGGGGTTAGCAGCAGATGAGACGTGTAATATAAAAACAGGCTGATGGGGACACAGTCCCCTGCTGGTTGCTACCGCACCAGGAGCCATGACTGCTGCAGAACGGGGAATACCTGTTCCTCCCTCTGCAGGGGGAGAGTGTGCAGACCAGGGCTCAGTAACAGGAAACACCCCCATCGCACCCTCAGAGCAGGGAGCAACAGGAAAGTGAGGCACAAGCGGCTGAAGCCGCTTGGCCCAAGGATGATGGCAACAGCTGAGGAGATAACCCAGGAGTCCTGCTGTAGCTCCTAGATTCCACTGCCTCCCCCTCCCCTCCCCTGAGGCCAGCTCATTAGCGTTGGGAGTCAACTAAGACACTGATACCTCCCTCTTATCCTCCCCCCCCCACAACACAGACAGCTTCTCTGGGGCTGCCTCCCCCCCAGCCCCTAGTCAGTGCAGACCTCAGCATCCAGGCACCTCGTCAGCCCTTTAAAAAGTAGAAAGTATTGCATGGTGTCTCAAAGTCTAAGATACCTGGATAAAAGGTCTAAAGGGGGACAGGGGCTGCTCCACCCCCCAGCTCCTCAAAATAGTGCCCCCTTGCAGCCCCCCATCCTGCCCCAGTCCCTATGGGCAAGCACTGCTGGTGATCCAGAAGGATCCAAAGGACCGCAAACAATAGAAATCCATCTCTGGTGGTCCAGAATGACCCACCAACAGTGGGCATCTGGCTCAAGCTTTGTTAATGGGAGTCTGTGGCTAGTGACCCAGAAGCACCCTCATCAGCCAAAGGGAGTCTAGTCAATGGAAGTGCATTGTTGGCAACAGAGAAGAGCTCTTGACCATGGAAATCCAGCCCTGGTGATCCACAACGACTCTGAACCAGTGGGAGCCCTGCTCTGGTGATCCAAAAAAACCCTTAGCCAATGGGCGTTGATCCAGAAGTCCCCAAAACCACCAGAAATCCATCATTGGCCATCCAGAAGACCCCTTGGCCAATGGGAATACATTGTTGGCCAACAGGGGTGGATTTAGAGGATGCCTTGGCCAATGGGAATCCATTGTTGGCCAACAGGAGTGACTCTAGAGGATGCCTTGGTCAATGGGAATCCATTGTTGGTCAACAGAAGTGGATCAAGAGGACACCTTGGCCAATGAGAATCCATCACCAGCCACCCATAAGACCCCTCAGCAAACGGGAGTGGATCCAGAAGATCCCTTGGCCAACGGGAATCCATTGTGTGGTGAACTGGAGGGATGCAGCCACAAAACCACACCATTCCTCGCTGGCTGGCGGGCCTGGTCAGTCCTGGGGGCAGGCATAACTGGTGACCCACAGCAAGTCGGCCACCACCCCCCAGTGGAGGTAGAGGATGCTGACCACCACCAGCACGTGCATGATCTGGTGGCTGTTGAACCAGTAGTCGAAGCGGCCGGGTTGCCAGCGCTCAGGCACACGGGAGATGTTGATGACGCCCCCCAGCAGGGCCAGGCCGTCCATGATGAGGTACGAGCGCAGCGAGGAGGGGTGGCCCGTGCCCAGGCCCGCCCAGCGCAGGTAGAAGAAGAAGAAGCGGAAGAGGGCCTGCCAGGCGAAGGAGCGCAGGCGCCGCACGTTGGAGTGGGCCGTCACCGCGCAGATGATGGCGTAGCTGGACAGCGCCGTGTAGGCCAGCAGGGCAGCGCTGCGGGGAAGCGGGGAGCAGGCAAGGGTGCAGTAGATGATGGGAAGGGCACCTGCGGGGGGGGGAGGAGCAAAGGGTTAGAGGTGGGGGGCAACCAGCCCTTTCTCGGCCTCATCCAGCCCACCTGGTCCCTGCAGTGCCCCACAATGCCACTACCCTCCCGTCCCCCTTGGGATCATCTACCCTTCCCCTGGATCTACCCTAGCCCCAGCATGGCCCCTGGCTCTGCCCCCAGTCAGTCCCCCCCACACCCCCTGGCTCTGCTCCCAACCACTCCCCCCCATCTCTGCCCCCCATAACCCCAACTAGTTCTGCCACGCCCCCAGCTCTTCCCCCAACCAGTCCCCCCCAGCTGTGCCCCCCATAACCCCAACCAGTCCTGCCATGCCCCCAGCTCTGCCCCCAACCATTCCCCCCCAGCTGTGCCCCTCATAACTCCAACCAGTCCCCCCACACCCCCTGGCTCTGCCCCCAACCAGTCCCCTCCATCTCTGCCCCCCATAACCTCAACAAGTCCTGCCATGCCCCCAGCTCTGCCCCTAGCCAGTCCCCCCCAGCTGTGCCCCTCCATAACCCCCCAACCAGTTCCCCAGCCCCCCACTCACCCAGCGTGTTGACCATGCAGACCCCGCACATGTCGAGGGTCAGCAGGGTGTGGTAGACGGCCGGCCCCCCCCTCGTGGTTCATGAACAGGTGGTAGAGGACACTGCCCAGCTGGGGCACCACGCAGGCCAGGTAGTGCACCACGGCCAGCCAGCCCACCGAGATCCGCGCCCATGGGATGGACAGGGGCAGTAGGAAGACGAAGCCCAACAGGGGGATGCCTGAGACCGAGACGGGGAGGCTCAGCGGCAGTGATCAGCCATGGGGCACCCCACTCCTCTCGGACAACCCAATCCAGGCGGCGCCCCCCCTCCCCGAGTGCCACAAACTAGCTCCCTCCCCTGGAGTCACCCCAGAACCAGACCCCCCTCTGCACAGACACTGCACTCCTCCCCCAGGCTGCATCTTAGGGTCCCCCAAGGATGACCCCAATTGGTATAGTATCCCTGGGTTCTATCCCAGCTCGAGGAGAGGAGTGGAGTGGAGTGGTTAGAGCGGGGGGGGGGGCTCGGAGCCAGGACTCCTGGGTTCTCTCTCTGGGAGGGCAGTGGGCTCTAGTGGGTCAGGGAGGGCGGGGCTGGGAGCCAGGACTCCTGGGTTCTATCCCAGCTTGGGGAGGGGAGTGGAGTCTGGTGGGTTAGAGCGAAGGGGGCAGAGAGCCAGAACTCCTGGGTTTATCCCCAGCTCAACAACAGGCAGAGATGGGAAGAGCTGCAGGCAGCGCCCCACTCCCACACACACACACACTCCCCAAAAAAGTCCTTGGAGGTCAGAGAGGGAGGAGCAAATTTGCACCTGGCATCACTTTATCAGCTCTTTGCTCGGTGCCTCTCAGTCCTGGCTCGTGGGCCCCCCTGCTCTAACCTACCACATGCTGCTCCCCTCCCAGAGCGGGGATAGAGCCCAGGAGTCCTGCCTCCTGACCCCCCCCCCCCCCCGCCTGCTCTAACCTATCACATGCCACTCCCCTCCCAGAGCGGGGATAGAGCCCAGGAGTCCTGCCTCCTGACCCCCCCCCCCGCTCTAACCTACCACATGCCACTCCCCTCCCAGAGCGGGGATAGAGCCCAGGAGTCCTGCCTCCTGACCCCCCCTGCTCTAACCTACCACATGCCACTCCCCTCCCAGAGCGGGGATAGAGCCCAGGAGTCCTGCCTCCTGACCCCCCCCCCCCGCTCTAACCTACCACATGCCACTCCCCTCCCAGAGCGGGGATAGAGCCCAGGAGTCCTGCCTCCTGACCCCCCCTGCTCTAACCTACCACATGCCACTCCCCTCCCAGAGCGGGGATAGAGCCCAGGAGTCCTGGCTCCCAGCCCCCTCTGCTCTAACCCACTAGCCCCCCATCCCCTCCACTTCCCTTCCCTCCCCTCCCCGAGCTGGGGAGAGATCCCAGGAGTCCTGGCTCCCAACTCCCCACCCTGGCTTCAACCCACTAGCCCCCACTCTCCTGCTGATCGTGGCAGGACAGTTACAATTGATACGCCTTTTGCAGATAAAGATAGATTAATACATTCCCACCCTAGTTCACAGCCCGCTTGAGATTTTCCAGCCCTTCCACCCCACACCCCTGCTTTAAGGCTCTCTGAAGGGCCTGGGGCGTCCCGGATCTGAAGGCAGGGATCTCCCACATCCTGCTGGAGAGGCCTAGCCGACCCGCCAGTGCCAGGCCCAGATGTCTAGAGGTGACCCCCCCCCCCCAGCGCCAAGGGCACCGGGAGCAGAATCAGCAAAGAAATCAGACACTGAGCTGTTCTGCTGACAGCTGGGAGCACCGAGCCCATGGCACCAGCTTGCCAGCGGCTGCAGAGGGAATATGAACCAGCAGAGATGCAGCCAGCTCTGGGGCAGGGCAGCTGGAGAACAGCCACACACAATTCCGCTGGGGGGGCGTGGCTTGCCTGGTGCTTAGAGGCAGCCAGCTCTGGGGCAGGGACCCAGGAATCCCCACAGCTCTCTCATGAGTGGTGCCCGAGCTCAGGTAATGACCTCGGCACGTGAGGCCAAGTGAGACGTTAAATAATCATGATTTACTCTCCAGAAACACTTCCCAATGCCAACTTCACATAGAACCCAGGAGTCCTGCTCCCAGCCCTCCTGCTCTAATCCCTAGACCCCACTTCCCTCCCAGAGCTGGGGACAGAACCCAGGAGTCCTGGCCCCTCTGCTCTAACCCCTAGACCCCACTCCCCTCCCAGAGCCGGGGAGAGATGCCAGGAGTCCCGGAGACTGGGAAGACTCTTGAGCCCTTGTGTCTGCCTAGGAGCATCGCAGAGAACCACACAGCTTCTGTCATCCATGGGTGATGCAGCATGGGCTCTGTCCTGGCAGGAGCACCTATAGGGCACCCAGGTCTAAGCCACTTAGGTAGGGAGCTAAGTGGGGGAGGGAGGCACTGGCCCCTGACATCAGGGCCCCCGGTCAGCCCTGAGCCCTTAACGAGATCACCATTAGCAGGGAGCTAAAAGCTGAGGGAGGATCTGCCAGGGGGTGCGGTGCTGCAGGGTGCCTCACCCTAGAGGAGCTGCATGTCAGCACGGGGTCCCCATATGAACAGCCATGTCTAAGTGCCAGGCAAGGGGTTCTGGTGTAACCACCCCCGCTGCACACCCCAGAGGAGGCCGCATCACAGCACTAGGGAAGGGGAGGCCAGTTCCCCTCACAGAAACATGTCCCCACTGGGCTCCCTGCTCTCAAAATCATCAGGGACAAGAGATCGGCTCAGTTCACACAATTCCCTCCTGCATGTCTCCCCCCGCAATTCCTTCTGTCCTCCACTCCCAACAGGGCTCTGCCAGGCAGGATCCCACTTCCCCCTCCAACATCCCTACACAGGGGCCCCAGCCCCCCAAATCTCAAGCCTCCCACAGTTCCAACTCCCCCAAATTATCAGCCCCTTCCATATAGCCCCAGCCCTCACTTTCCTCTGATCCCCCCATGTCTCCCCACATTACCAGCAACCCATATCCCTGTGCCCCCAAAATCCTCTGGTCTCTGCCCAACACATTCCAAGCCCCCTCTCTTGATATCCCTTCTCTCCCAAAACACAACTCCCCTGACCCACCTGCCCCAACAGGCTGAATCCATCCCTCCTCCCAGCTTCTGTGTCAAGGGGGCAGTTCCCCGGCCCCTCACATGGCAGGAAACATCGATCCTGACACTGCCAGGCGGAGAACAATGGCAGGAACTGGCTCCTGGCCTTGAGCCATCCACCTCCTTCAGTGAAGGGATCCCCAAACCGAAGATGCAGCCACTTCTGGGGCAGGGCAACTAGTAAAAACCACACACACCACCACAGCGTATGGGACAGGAAGTGAAGGAGAAGCGTGTATCCAATTTAATCTGATTGAGGAACGCAGATGGGAGCTGGGGTTTGGCCTGGACACCAGGGTTCACGCCCTGACTCTGCAGGAGAGGGCTTGAGGGCTATGAACAAGGCAGGGATCTAGAGTAGGGGATTCAACCAGCCAATGACACAGCCCCAGATGCTCACTCAGGAATGGGGACCCCTATATCCTTCAGCCTCCTGGGGGCAGAATGGATGATCTATGCCAGTTCAGACACACAGTCCCAGCTCCCCCGCTCTAACCACTAGACCCCACTCCCCTCCCAGAGCCAGGGAAAGAACCCAGGAGTCCTGGCTCCCAGCCCTTCCAGCTCTAACCCACTAGCCCCCACTCCCCTCCCAGAACTGGGGATAGAATCCAGGCATCCTGATCTGACCTCTAAACCATCCGGCTGCCTCTGCCTCTTCAGGTGAATCTGCCCCCCAAGCTGAGCTGAGCTGAGCTGATCCCAGCTAATCCCAGGAGATGTCTCAGGCACCAGGAAGGGGGGGGGGGGGGCCGTGGGGACACTGGAGAAGGCAGAGAAGGTCACAGCTGGACAAGGATTCACTGTCACTCCTGCCCCAGCCAACGGTCCCACCCAGCCCCATAGGCTCTAGACCAAGGTCCCTGAAGGCCAGGGGTGAGCTCACCAGGGGATACAGAACAGAGGGACCCTGCTGGGGAGAGAACCCAGGAGTCCTGGCTCGCAGCGCCCCCTGCTCTAACCCACTAGACTCCCCTCTCCTCGCAAAGATGGAACCCAGGAGTCGTAGAAAGCTATTAACCGTAGCTGATCTGGGGCGTCCCGAACGCATTCTTCTGCCACCAACCATTAGGTGGGGTTGCGGGGTGACAGGATCTAACTGCCCAAACCCGTCTCCTAGTACCAGGGATGCCACACCCACATCCCATTCCCCAGGGGCTGGGAGCCAGAACTCCTGGGTTCCATTCCTGGCTCTGGGAGGGCAGTGGGGTCTGGTGGGGCAGAGCTCGGGGGGGGCTGGATAGGAGCCAGGCCTCCTGGATCCCAATGGCACCTTAGGGGTGATTTTGTGATCAGCTCAGCAGATGGAGGGGGAACTGACGTCAGCTGGACTCCCAGGGGAGCCAGGTGTCACATTCCTGTGCAGGCTGGGTGGGGACCCAGGAAGCAGCTCTGCTCGTGAACTTGGGACTCACTTGGCAGGGTTGCAGTCAAGGGCCCTGCCCACTTCCATCCCAGAGCTGGCATAGAACCCAGGAGTCCTGGCTCCCAGCCCCAGCATAGCCAATCTCCCGGGTTCTTCTCCTGCTGGTGCAGGAAACCCCATGCTCTTCAGATCCCCAGGGGGCATGGGAGCCCAATGCGGGGATTGGCTGCTGGCTAGGGAGCCCAGGAGAGGGAACCGATCAGTGCAGGGGCCCGGTGCATCAGCAGGGAATTGGGGGCAGGGGTCCAGGGGGG
This sequence comes from Gopherus flavomarginatus, assembly GCF_025201925.1. Lineage (NCBI taxonomy): Eukaryota > Metazoa > Chordata > Testudines > Testudinidae > Gopherus > Gopherus flavomarginatus. The sequence continues at coordinate 1,577,884 of NC_066621.1, read as the reverse complement.
TCTCAGTGCACTGGCAGGGAATTGAGGTAAGGAGTCTCGGTGCTGTGGGTTGTAGGAGCTGGGCGATTGGGGTTGAGTCCATGGGGCTCAGGGGCTGGTGTATATAGGACCATGGCATGCTCAACCGGTTGGGGAGTGAGTATGGAGTCAGTGCACTAGGGATCGAGGGGCAGGAGGCCAGCGCATGGAGGGGATTGGGCCAGGAGGATCAGGGTGCCCAGGGGGATTGGAGCTGGGGGAAATAGGGTGGCCAAGGCTGGGGGGATCAGGGTGCATTCGGGCACTGCCTGGGGGGATTGAGGTGCCCAGGGCCAGGGGAATCGGGGTACATTGGGGCACTGCCCAGGGGGGTCAGGCCGAGGGGGATCAGGACATGCGGGCACTGCCCGGGGTCGGGGGGTGGGATCGGGTGCCTGGGGGGGATCGGGGGCCCGGTGCCAGGGGGATCAGGACGCATTGGAGCACTGCTGGGGGAATCCGGCCTGGGGGGGATTGGGCCCAAGGTGGGGAATAAGGGGGCAGGATCAGAGTGCCGTGAGGGATCAGGGGGCCAGGGGGATCAAGGCGCATTGGAGCACTGTCGGGGGGGTCGGGCAGGGGGGAGCGGGCCATGCGGGCACTGCCCGGGGGGGATCAGGGGGTGGGATCAGGGTGCCGGGGGGATCAGGGGGCCATGGGAGGGATCACGGTGCCCCGGGGGGAGATCAGGGGGCCCGGGTCCGGGGGGATCACGGTGCCCCGGGGGGGATCGGGCACTGTCCGGGGGGGATCGGGGCCCCGGGGGGGATCGGGCACTGTCCGGGGGGGTCGGGGCCGGGCTCACCGTGCGTGTAGATGTTGCCCAGCTCGTTGTGCAGGTAGAAGAGGCTCCGCAGGCAGCCCGAGCCCGAGCTCGCCGGCCGGTAGCCCGTCAGCACGAAGCGGTTGAACTGCAGGTGGCGGGGGGAGCTGGCCCAGTCCAGCAGCCGGGGCCCCCCCAGGTAGGCCATGGCCCGGGGCCCCCCCCCGCGGTCAGCTCCGCCGCATCCCGGAGCCGCCGCCTCCCTCCGCCCGCCCGGCTGGCCAGCGGCAGCCGCGCCCCGCCCCCGCCCCCGCCCCCGCCCGCTGTGAGCTCACTCCGCCCCGCCCACCGCCCGTATTAGCATGCCGCGGCCCCGCCCCCTCGCGGCATCTGGGCTTCCCCGCCTTCCCCGGAGGGGGGACGTAAGGGTGCCTTGATTTGCATGAGGCGTGCCTAGCGCTCATTTGCATGGTGTTTACCGCCCCTTATTTGTATATATGTTGCACTGATTTCCCCCCCCGGCCACCCCCGTTCAGTGGCAGGGAAAGTGACCACGCGCGGGCTGCAAGGACTCCCGGGAGTTTCTTTATTTCCATATTTTATGCACGCCCCCTCATTTCCATAAAACAGGCCCCGCCTTCCTGGGTAGCAGGGATGTGGCCGCGCGCGCAGTCCGTCAAGGCCCCGAGTTCCCTTATTTGCGTAACATGCAGGCCGCGCCCACATCCTCCGCCCAACAGCCTTTCCGGCCAAATGGAGTCCTTCCTCATTAGCATAAAGGCTGCCGGCCTCTGCCTATTGGACAACAGCGACGCCCTGTGTCTCTTGACACTGCCAGCCAGGTTGTAGCGGCGGGATCGCCGGAATTCCATTATTTGCATAATATATGCGGGTCACGCCCACTAAATTCCGCAGGGACGCGACGGAATTCCCCTATATTAGCATAATACATGCCCCGCCCCCTCAGTGGATGCCGGCCCCAAAAACCAATAGTTTGATTATTTGCATAATCTATACAGCCCACGCCTACAGCTTCAACCGAACGTCCTTCATCATATCATTTGCTGCCTATTGGGTGGCTCAGGAGTTCGCTTATTTGCATAATACGTATAGGCCACGCCCCAAGAGACAGCCCGGAACCTTGCCGCAAATAGACTCGCCTAATTAGCCTCCTCAGCGATCTCTGCCGCCTGCCGCCCATGAGAGAAAACCTGCTGCCCGGGTGCTTGGTGGCCTTTGCGTTTCAGCACCAGGCCACGGCCCTTATTAGCATACCGTATGCAAATATACCGATAGCCTGTCCTGAGAGCTTCGGAAAGCCCCTGACAGGGTCCCCCCCAGAGGCTCTTAAGCACAGGAGCCATCCCGGGGTCAGAGGGAAGGTGCCCTCGTGGGCTGGGAACTGGTTAAAAGGCAGGGAACAGAGGGTAGGAATAAATGATCCGTTTTCAGGCTGAAGAGTGGAAGGTCGTGGGTTCCCCAGGGGTCTGTACTGGGCCCAGCCCCATTCAACATATTCATAAATGAGCTGGGAAAAGGGGTCAACAGTGCGGAGTGGGGATTTTGCAGCTGATAGAAAACTGCTGCCGATAGTTAAGTCCCAGGCCGACTGCAAAGAGATTCAAAGGGATCTCATTAAACCGGGTGACCAGGCAACACAATGGCAGATGCAATTCAGCATTGATCAGCGCAAAGCAATGCACATTCGCAAGCATGATCCCAACTATGCATCTAAAATCATGGGTCTAAATGAGCTGTTCCCACTCAAGAAAGATCTCAGAGTCACTGTGGATAGTTCTCTGGAAACATCTACTCAACGTGCAGTGGCTGTCAAAAAAGCCAACAGCATTTTGGGAATCATTAAGAAAGGGATAGAGAATAAGAAAGAAAATGTCATATTGCCTCTATATAAATCCACGGTACGCCCACATCTTGAGTACTGTGTGCAGATGTGGCCGCCCCATCTCAAAAAAGATACATTAGACTTGGAAAACATTCAGGAAAGGGCAACAAAAATGATTGGGGTCTGGAACGGCTTCCGTATGAGGGGAGATTAATAAGACTGGGAGTTTTCAGCTTGGAAAAGAGGCGACTAAGGGGGGTTATGATAGAGGTCTATAAAATCATGACTAGTGTGGAGAAAGTTGATAAGGAAGTGTTGTTTACGACTTCTCATAACAGAAGAGCTAGGGGGCCACCCGATGAAATTAACAGGCAGCAGGTTTAAAATAAACCAAAGGGAATATTTCTTCACACAACGCACAGTGAACCTGGGGAACTCCTTGCCAGGGGATGTTGTGAAGGCCAAGACCATAACAAGGTTAAAAAAAATAGATACATTCATGGAGGGCAGGTCCATCAATGGCTATTAGCCAGGCTGGGCAGGGCTGGTGTCCATAGCCTCTGTTTGCCAGAAGCTGGGAATGGGCGACAAGGGATGGGTCACTGGATGATTCCCTGTTCTGTTCATTCCCTCTGGGGCACCTGGCACTGGCCGTGGTTGGCAGACAGGATACTGGGCTCGATGGACCTTTGGGCTGACCCACTATGGCCGTTCTTATGTTTTTATCTAACAGCTGATTCAACAGCATAATAAATGCACCTCCCAGTGAAAGAGCAGATTATCCAACCAACTGCCTCTGGTCACCTCATCAGCATAAAATATTCATGCAAAGCAATTCATTAGCATAAGGCCTGGACCCCACTCAGCCCACACTGAATTGTGCCCAATCTAAACGTCCCTCAATGTGCCATCAGGGTCGGGACTCAGGAGTTCTGGCTCCCAGCCCCCCCACTGTAGCCCAACCAACCAACCCCACTCCCCTCCTAGAGCCAGGAGAGAACCCAGGCATCCTGGCTCCCAGGCCCTCACCCACCCAACCCCACTAGGGTGACCAGACAGCAAATGTGAAAAATTGGGACGGGGGTGGGGAGGTAATAGAAGTCTATATAAGAAAAAGACCCAAAAATCAGGACTGTCCCTATAAAATCAGGACATCTGGTCACCCTAGACCCCACTCTTCTCCTAGAGCCAGGAGAGAACCCAGGCATCCTGGCTCCCAGCCCCCTCCCTGCGATGCTAATGAAGAGACATTCCCATATGTAAAATAATTTAATCTGGATCATTCTCATATCATCTTTCTTCCTGGTTCAGGGCATGTCGCTGCGGGTCCCTCAGGGAGTATTCGTGCACCCCACATGGGACACAGCACCCCCTGCAGGGAAGCTACACCCCATCCACAGATCCCTCCCCCCTACTCCCCACATGTGTCCATCTGTGCCCCGTGGCATGGAGCTGCACTTCTCCAGCTGTTGGAGGGCAAGGCCCCTTGTCCCATCCCGCGCCCCCCTGAGCCCGCCAGTCTCCTGCCCTAGGGCTGGGTTGGAGTCGCTTCTTGCAGTGGGTCAAACCACCATCATCGTCAAGGGGTGGCCGTAGCGTTAGGCCCTGGGGAGGCACAAACCCAATTTTGGGGTACATCTGAGAGGCCCGGGGCAGAGCATTAGACAGGGCCACCCAGCCCAACTCAGATGCCGTCTCTGGTGGTTTGGCGAAGCTGCAGCGGTTGTTTCAGACACCCCATTTTGGGGGGCGGGGTCCATTCAAAGGGCAGTGAAGCTCCAGGGCAGCATGAGATGCTGGGGAATGTGAGCCCCATTTCTGGGGTCTCTCTGTGGGGCTCAGAGACAGTGGGAGGGGCATGAACCCCCAGTTCTGGGGTCTGCAGGGGGCAGCAGACACTGGGGCATGAACGCACATTTCTGGGGTCCCCCCAGCTCTCCTCCAAAGCAGTCATTCTGGGGTTGCCCCCTGCCCCTGGAGGGAGTCCTGCAGGGGTCCGCCCACCCCCCCCAGCTCAGCTGGGAGACAGGAGCGACTTGAGGGAGGACTGGCTGGTGGGCGCCAGGTTCTCATAGCTGTGACACAGGCAGGTGCAGTCGGACGCAGCCTCATCGTCAGAGCCGGGGAGTGGAGGGGGGTTCCGGGAGCTGTGGCCTGTGCAGATGAGCACCCCTGTGTGCCGATAGGCCACAGCCCAGGCCTCCCCCCCCAGGCACTGGCATCGGCACCGGGGGCCCGCGGCAGAGGAGAAGGAGCCGGGCGTCCCCCCACTCTTCTTCTGCACAAACAGGCAGGTCCTGAGGAGAGAAACCCGGAGCAGGTGGGACAGGGTGCTGCAGTGCTGGCGGCAGCCACAAGAGAGTAGTGCATCAAGCACCAGCCCCCACTCTCCTCCCAGAGCTGGGGAGAGAACCCAGGAGTCCGGGCTCCCAGCCCCCCCCCGCTCTAACCACTAGACCCCACTCCCCTCCCAGCACTAGGGATAGAACCCAGGAGTCCTGGCTCCCAGCCCCTCCTGCTCTAACCCACCATGCCCGTCCCAGGATCTCACCTCTTCCGCAGGTGGTATGAGATGATGAGGAGCATGAGGAGGACGGCCCCTGAAGCTGTGTACATCATCCAACCTGGGAGTGAAGGAACATGTAGAGATTATGTAGGACCTACAAAAATGGCTGACAAAGCACAGTATTTGTGAGTACGGGCAGTTGAATGCTAGCTGGTGGGGGAGACCCCTGGCAGAGTATGTAAGTGCAGCAGGGCTGGAATTGGGGTCAGTGGAAGGGAGAGGCCCCATGTCCCATTCCCTGTCCCGAGACCCAACCAGTCTCCAGCCCTGGGGCGGGATCAGAGCCAGACCCCCCTGGAGGGAAGAGGCCCCGTGTCCCATTCCCCACCTCCTGCCCCGATGGCTACGTCGTCGGTGCTGCGGGTCCAGCTGGAGTTGAATTGGTCCGTGAAGGTTGGATGCAGCAGGTCACTGGGCAACGTCTGGGAGTCCCCCTCCGAGGTATCCAACATGGGACCCCTCACCCCTGGACAGAAAGAGTCAGCCATGAGCCCCTAGCGCCACCTCGGGGGCCAGCAGTCCCTGTGAGGGGACATCACATCCTACGGAGCCCCCCTGCCCCACACCCTGCCACACTGTGCCCCCTAGCGCCGCACTGAGGCACCGGGGCCAGCCCTGATGGCCAGGGGAGAGCGCCCCCCGGGAAGCCCCCCGCCCTGGCGCTCTGCGGGGGGATTAGACAGGAGGGGATTCCCTGGAGGGAATTTTCCCAGCTCCCACCGCATACCTGCTGCCAAGGAGTGACATCCCCCCCCAGCCCCCCTTCCCATGCAGGTGTTCAAGCACCTAATTACAGACCCCGGCTCCAGCCCCTAGGGCGTCATTAGCAGCACCTGGGCTGAGGATCCGAGTTCAAAGGCAGACCGCCCCCTCACCCTGAGCCTGAGGTGGGTACATCTTACGAACCCTCTGTGGGCGTTACCCAGCCGCCCCACCCCAGAGGGGCCGTATCTCAGCGCCGGGAGAGGGGTCCCGGTAGGAACAGCCCCCGCCCCCCAGATTCAGCTGCATAGCTCACCCCGGTAGGCCATGGCGAACCCCTGGGCATGCAGGAGCTGGTCGGAGCGGAAGCTGAGGACAAGGACATCGGTGGGGAGGAGGAGGGTGGGGCCGGGGCGGTGATGCCCGTCAAACTGCGCCAGGAGGCGGCGACTGTGCCCATCCCGCAGCTCCAGCCGGTCGTTGGGGTCCCGGATCTCGAAGATCTGGAAGTGGAGCTCCACGGCACTGGAGCCCAGGGGGCGCAGGACCCAGGAACAATTGCTGTCGGGGCCGTAGTCGTCCGGGAAATCCGGGGAGTAGATGACCCCGGAGGGTGCACTGAAGTTCCCCTGGCAGGCCCCCACAGACACTGGAGGGGGGAGAGCAGGCGTGAGCCACGGAGGGAAGGCCAACTGGGCTGAGGTGCAGAAAAGGTTAATGATCTGGGAAGATGGTGATCTGCAGCACAGCGCCCCCTAGCACCGGATTAGGGCATTGCGGTTCTCCCTGGCTGCCAGGGGAGAGCGCCCCCTGCTGAGCCCTGCTCCCTGCAGCACAGCGCCCCCTAGCACTGCATTGGGGCATTGGGACCAGCCCAGGTTGCCATGGGAGACCGCCCCCTGCTGAGCCCCGCTCCCTGCAGCACAGCGCCCCCTAGCGCCGCATTGGGGCCAGCCCTAGCCGCCAAGGGAGAGCGCCCCCTGCTGAGCCCTGACCCGCTCCCTGCAGCGAAGCCACATTCCTGTCTTCCCTAGATTCCCCCCCTTCTCCCTCCTCCCCAGACCCCGCTCACCGTCATAGACCCCGATGCGGCCGTCCCCCCCGCACAGCTCGCTGGCCTTGCCGAAGCAGACCTGGTCACACTCCACGGCCCCCACGGGCTGGGCCCACCGCAGGTCCCCCTCGCTGCCACAGAAGCAGGCGCATCCGGCCTCCACGCCAGCGAACTGCAGAGAACGAAGGGTTAAATCCACCTACCCAGCCGCCGCCCCCTAGGGGGCGCTGGCTACCACCCAGCCCCAGGGCAGGGGAGTGGCGGGCTCGGGGAGGGTCAAGGGGGGGTTACCTTGTACCCTCGCTTCCGGCAGTATCGGATGCAGACTTGGATGGTCAGTTTGCTGGAGGTGCCACTGCTGCCGCTCAGTGCCGGGGGGTTGCCTGAGTCCAGGAAGCAGCCGATGTACCCAGGCACTGAGGGGAGGAGAGACGGGGTTAGGGTGTAACGAGCCCTCCCTCCCCCCGCCGCCTGGCACCCCTGCCATTCCCTCCCCGCCACAGCAGGGCCTGGCAACCCCCGGCCCTCACTGTGGCAGCTGGGGATGTCGCAGTATTTCCAGTAGATCCCCTCCTCGGTCTCAAGGACGTAGCACCAGGGCTGGACGTCCCCGTCCGGGTTCCGGCAGGCGTTGTGACTGCCCAGGCCCCACTCCCCATTGGGGTACTTGGCCGTGTTGTAAGCATGCTTCTGGGTCTGGTTCCAGTAGAGGCAGGGCTGGCCCCGGCCGTCGGGGGACGTGTGGTTCTGGGTCCCTCGGTAATCAGCGCCGTTCACCGTGAAGCACTCGGAGGGCGCTGGGGGAGGAAAAAGAGAAGGGTTAGCGAACCCAGGAGTCCTGACTCCCAGCCCCCTCACTCTAGCCCACCAGACCCCAGAGAGAACCAGGAGTCCTGGCTCCCAGCCCCTGTTCTAGCCCACCAGCCCCCACTCCACTCCCAGAGCTTGGGAGAGAACCCAGGAGTCCTGGCTCCCAGCCCCTGTTCTAGCCCACCAGCCCCCACTCCACTCCCAGAGCTTGGGAGAGAACTCAGGAGTCCTGGCTCCCAGCCCCTGTTCTAGCCCACCAGCCCCCACTCCACTCCCAGAGCTTGGGAGAGAACCCAGGAGTCCTGCCATTTGTTAGCCAACCAAGCTATTTTGGTTTACACCAGCAGAGGACTGCAGGACTCCTGGGTTCTTTAACTGGAAGCCTTCTGGCTTTTTGCTCCACACTGGGATGTTGGAGTAGGTGAGTTGATGTAGTGGGGAAGATGTTGGAGAAATATTTTGGTCGTGGAGCCTCGAGGAATGAAGGACCAAGCACTGTCTCCTTCCCCAGACAACTCCAACTGGAGGAGAAAGCCAGGGGCTGAGCAATGGATGGAGTCAACCAGCCGTGTCTCCTTCCCGACCCCAGGATGAATGGATGGCCATTCTCGGAACAAGCTTTGAGGAGCCACCAAAAATTGCAAGACTGTCCTACACCCAAATGGGATCCAGCAAAGGAGGGTGGGCCGCGGGAGAAGATCCCATTGGCTGAGAGCACCAGAGAAGTTGAAGGGCACAGGGAAAGATGAAGCATCTGAGAAGACACCGATGGCAAGCAGGTGCCATGCGACCTTGGGCAGTAGTGAGTGGAAGCAGGGAGGTGACTTTACAGCAGTGGTGAGGCCGGTACCAGAACATTGCACCCTCTTCCGGGGTGCACATTTTATAGAGAAGGTTGGAAGACTGGAAAGGGAGCAGGGACAAGCCAGGAAAATGATCCAACAGCTGGAGAAAATGCCTGACAGCGAGAGACTTAACAAGCTTGGTCTGTTGAGCATCTTGACGAGATCAAGAGGTGACTTGAGCATGATGGACAAAGCACCATAACTGGGAGAAAATCCAGACTATTAAAAAGCTCTTCAGATCAAGTGGAGGAGGGCAGAGAAAGAACCAATGGCTGGACGTTGAAGCCAGACAAATTAAGCCAGACTAGAAATGAACCACCCGATTTTTAACTGTGCAGGTGATTATCCATTGAGACAAACTCTCCAGGGAAATGGTGGGTTCTCCATTGCTTGGTGGCTTCACGTCAAGACTGGAGGTCTTCCTGGTGGAAGATATTTTAGTCAACACACACGTTATTCGGTTCAATACGGGGTCACTGGGCGAATGTCTCCTGCCTGGGTTATCTGGGAGATCAGATGAGATGGAGAATGGATGATGGGGAAGATGGAAGAATGGAGCAGGGGATGAAGATGCTGAGATGCTGGAGGGATGAAAGATGTTAGAAGTTGGAGGGAAGGACGGACCATCGGTGAAGAGATTCATCCCATAGATTCAGAGGACACTTCAAAGGTCTGGGGAGTGGAGGGACGGGCAAGCTGGAGACATGCTCCCGTCTCCGGACGGTGCTTCTGGAAAACCCAGCCCAGGGCCTGGCATCAGCGCCGGAGCCCTTCAAAGGCGCAAGCAGTTGCGGGGGGCCTTCCTGGGGAAGTTATAATTAACGACTGGGTGTAACAACGCTGCCCAGCAGAGAGCCAGGGCTCAGAGCTCCAGCTTGCCCTGAGATGAATCAGAAGACGCCTCTAGCTGCGGGGCGGTGGAGGAGTTAGGTGTGACGGGACCGGATTACAGAGTGGTTTGTCAGGGAGGCTCCAGCCCCGGGTGAGATAGGCCCCGATGGGGTGGCTCCATCTCTGCTGGGAGAACAGACAGTCTGGATGATCCTGTCCTGATAGCAAACAGGTAGATCAGCATATGAACAGCAGGTGATTACAAGGTAATGGTTAGAGCAGGGGGGCTGGGAGCCAGGACTCCTGGGTTCTCTGCCCAGCTCTGGGAGGGGAGTGGGGGCTGGTGGGTCAGAGCAGGGGGGGCTGGGAGTCAGGACTCCTGGGTTCTCTGCCCAGCTCTGGGAGGGAAGTGGGGGCTGGTGGGTCAGAGCAGGGGGGGCTGGGAGTCAGGACTCCTGGGTTCTCTGCCCAGCTCTGGGAGGGAAGTGGGGGCTGGTGGGTCAGAGCAGGGGGGGGCTGGGAGTCAGGACTCCTGGGTTCTCTGCCCAGCTCTGCCAAGTGAGTTGGGTCTAGTGGGTTAGAGTGTCGGGGGAACCAGGACTCCTGGGTTCCATCTCTGGCTCTAGGAGGGGAGTGGGGTCTAGTGGCCAGAGCAGGGCAGGTGTCTGCCTGTTCCAGATTCCTGACAGCAGAACTGTGGCAGGAGAGGGAGAGATCCGGGCCCAGTTCATGGCCTGCCACATCTGGAAGGGCTGCGACAGCTGCTGCTGGAACAGCTGGAGTGCCTCCCTTCCGAGAGATGCTGGTATGGGAGGGCGTGGGGGCGGGCAGCCCTGCCACACACCACGTCAACAGCACAGGAAACAGGATGTGGGGGCCAGGACAGCCCTAAGAGCACAGGGTAAAGAAGACCCCACTCCCTTCCCAGAGCCCGGAGAGAACCCAGGAGTCCTGGCTTCCAGCCCCCTTGCTCTAACCACTAGACCCCATTGCTCTAACCACTAGACCCCACTCCCCTCCCAGAGCCAGGGAGAGAACCCAGAAGTTCTGGCTCCCAGCCCCCCTGCTCTAACCACTTGACACCACTCCCCCCCCAGAGCTGGGGAGAGAACCCAGGAGTCCTGACTCCCAGCCTCTCCACTCACTCTACCCACTAGACCCCACCCCCCGCCCTCCCAGAGCTGGGAATTCTGTCCTCAGCTCTGGGAGAGGAGTAGGGTCTAGTGAGTGTGAGCAGAGGGAGGTGGAGGTCTGGGAGCCAGGACTCCTGTGTTCTATCAACAATCTATTCCCCAGCAAAGATGGAGATGCCCCATCTAGCCCATTCCTCCTCCCCTGCGGGGCAGGATCATCCCCCCCCCCCGCCACTCTGTAACCAGACCCCCCCCACACACCTCCCTGTTTCAGTGCCTCCACAGCAGACGTGGGACTCTGGGGACCGGCCCCACCTGTTGTCATGCATGAAAATAGCCGGTGTTATGATGGACAGGTGGTTGGGGAAGCGGTGCCGTGGGGGGCTCTGATCCCTCACAAGGGGCTTTGTGGGGCAGGCGTGAAGCCTGCCACAGGAGGCGATAGGTTTCCTGGCGCCTGGCAGCTGGTCCATGCAGCTGTCTGCTGCCTTAACTGCCAGCAGGGAGCAGGGTAGTGGTAAGAAATGGGGTTCACCCTGGGTGGGAAGGAAAAAGAGGAAGGGGGAGCCAGGACTCCTGGGTTCCTTCCCTGGCTCTGGGATGGGAATGGGGTCTAGTGGTTAGAGCAGGGGGCTGGGAGCCAGGACTCCTGGCTTCTCTCCTCTCTGGGCAGGGAGTGGAGTCTAGTGGTTATAGTGGAGGGCGGTCTGGGAGGCAGGATTCCTGGGTTCTCTCCCCAGCTAATGGTTTAGAGCAGCCAGCTCTGGTCTGTGCCAAGCAGAGATTCCCCAAACTGGGCACAGTTTCTAGTCATTGGCATCTCCTGGATCCTGGCTGCCCTCTCCCCGGGTGGATGAGAGCTGAGTTTCCATTGCCTGGGGCTGCCTGACAAATAGATTTGTGGGGACTCCCCCTACCCTGCCAGGAGCTGGCAGCCCCCCACTCCCTGGGGATACTGGGCAGGCCGGAGCTGCCACTCACACAGAGAGCTGGGGGGAGCACCGTTCCCCTGCTCCCTGCAGCACGGCACCCCCTTCCCAGCCCCACCGCACTGTGTATTACCCCATCTGTCTGCCAAGCTGGAACCCCACCCAGCCCTGCTTAGCCTGTTTCTTGGCCCTCGGCTAAACCCTCTCCAGAGCCTGTATTGTCTGGTCCCGTCGGGTCCCAAGGCAGGGACTGGCTGGCTCAGGGGGCCAAGGCCTGTCCCCTCTGGGGGGCCTGGCCACCGTGGGGGGAGGAGGGAAAATTGGCAGCTCTCTGGCTGGTGGGAGGTGGGCAGGCCGGTGATCCTCCTTCCACAGCTGACAGCCCTCTGCCTGGCCCTGCCCTCCTCCTCCTGGGGCACCCACACAGGAGGGGAACTCTGGGGAGTGGGGACTTTGGGGGTTATGGACCCCACCTCCCAATGCCCCCCTCCAGGGTGTAATGCTACCCCCCTGCCCTTCATATACGCCCCCAGGTCAGCCTCTGCATGGGACATTGAAGCACAGAGATCTCCAGGGACAGAACCCAGGAGTCCTGCCTCCCAGCTCCCCCTGCTCTCACTCACCCGATCCCACTCCCCTCCCAGAGCCGGGGAGAGAACCCAAGAGTCCTGCCTCCCAGCCTCCCCCCCTCTAACCACCAGCCCCCACTCCCCTCACAGAGCCTGGGAGAGAACCCAGGAGTCCTGGGGTCAGAGGCAAGGACTCACCTTCTCCCTGGAGCCCAGCCGAGCTCTGCAGGAACATAAGAAGGAATCCACGAATCCAGAACATCTCGACTCCAGGCGGCCCCGCCAGAAGGGGGAGCCAGTGCAGGGATTTGCCCCCTTATCCAAAGGGGCCGCCAGGGCGGATCCAGTGCTCCTGGGATCCCAGCTGATCCGGTGACCCCTGGGGAGCCTCTCCCAGGTCAGTGCAGGGAGGAGGAGGAGGAAGCAGATTCCCAGGGTAGATCCTGTAGCTGCGACAGGGGTGGGATCTACTTCCCCCAGGGTCCCGTTGTCCTGGGAGATCCAGGATCCCAGTGGATCCCAAGTCCTGGCCAGGCTTCGGTCCCAGTGGATCCAGTGACTGGACGGATCAAGCCCCGGGTGGGTTCTGAAGGGAACGTGGGCTTCGGTCCCAGCTGGATCCTTTCATGAGTGGATCCCAGTGGATCCCCTCCTGGGATCCCGCTCCTGGTGTGCCGGGACCCAGTGGATCCTGGGGTGGGTCTGCTCCGGTTCAGCCCCCGGGGGGTCGGATCCCGTCCTGGGTCCCACGATCCGGTTCTGGTTCCCGCGCTGCGATCTGCCCCGAAGCCGGCTCTGATCCGGAGTCCCCTGCCCCACCTGCCCTGCCCCGCCGGGGGGAGGGTGGCGAGTGCCGGGCTAGGGGGCTGGCAGGGTCCGATGCCCCGGACAAGGGGCGCACAGCTCCCCGCTGGGCTCTGCCTGCTCCATTACCCGTCTCCAGCCCCGCTCCTGGGACACGGAGCCTCCCCGCCCCCCCGGGACGTCCCAGCTCCCCCCCTCCACCCCCACGGGGAGGGCCCACGCCGCCTCACATCTCCCGCAGTCCTTGAAATCCGAGCCCTGCCTGGGATGCCGGCCAGGCGGCTGGGAGCGGCAGCCATCCGCCCGCCCCCGAGCCCGCGGGGAGAACCCAGGCGTCCTGCCCCACCGCTCTAACCCACTAGACCCCACTTCTCTCCGAGCCGGGGAGAGAACCCAGGCGTCCTGCCCCCCCCACACTCTAACCCACTAGACCCCACTTCTCTCCGAGCCCCGGGGGAGAACCCAGGCGTCCTGTCCCCCCCACACTCTAACCCACTAGACCCCACTTCTCTCCGAGCCCCGGGGGAGAACCCAGGCGTCCTGCCCCCCCCCCCCCACACTCTAACCCACTAGACCCCACTTCTCTCCGAGCCGCGGGGGAGAACCCAGGCGTCCTGCCCCCCCCACACTCTAACCCACTAGACCCCACTTCTCTCCGAGCCCGGGGGACAACCCAGGCGTCCTGCCCCCCCCCACACTCTAACCCACTAGACCCCACTTCTCTCCGAGCCGCGGGGGAGAACCCAGGCGTCCTGCCCCCCCCACACTCTAACCCACTAGACCCCACTTCTCTCCGAGCCCGGGGGACAACCCAGGCGTCCTGCCCCCCCCCACACTCTAACCCACTAGACCCCACTTCTCTCCGAGCCCCGGGGGAGAACCCAGGCGTCCTGCCCCCCCCCCACTCTAACCCACTAGACCCCACTTCTCTCCGAGCCCCGGGGGAGAACCCAGGCGTCCTGCCCCCCCCCCACACTCTAACCCACTAGACTCCACTTCTCTCCGAGCCCCGGGGGAGAACCCAGGCGTCCTGCCCCCCCCCACTCTAACCCACTAGACCCCACTTCTCTCCGAGCCCCGGGGGAGAACCCAGGCGTCCTGCCCCCCCACACTCTAACCCACTAGACCCCACTTCTCTCCGAGCCCGGGGGGAGAACCCAGGCATCCTTCCCCCCCCCCACACTCTAACCCACTAGACCCCACTTCTCTCCGAGCCCGGGGGGAGAACCCAGGCATCCTTCCCCCCCCCACACTCTAACCCACTAGACCCCACTTCTCTCCGAGCCCAGGAGGAGAACCCAGGCATCCTTCCCCCCCACACTCTAACCCACTAGACCCCACTTCTCTCCGAGCCGGGGAGAGAACCCAGGCATCCTTCCCCCCCACATTCTAACCCACTAGACCCCACTTCTCTCCGAGCCCCGGGGGAGAACCCAGGCGTCCTGCCCCCCCCCACACTCTAACCCACTAGACCCCACTTCTCTCCGAGCCGGGGAGAGAACCCAGGCATCCTTCCCCCCCACACTCTAACCCACTAGACCCCACTTCTCTCCGAGCCCCGGGGGAGAACCCAGGCGTCCTGCCCCCCCACACACACACACACTCTAACCCACTAGACCCCACTTCTCTCCGAGCCCGGGGGGAGAACCCAGGCGTCCTGCCCCCCCACACTCTAACCCACTAGACCCCACTTCTCTCCGAGCCCGCGGGGAGAACCCAGGCATCCTTCCCCCCCACCAACCCACTAGACCCCACTTCTCTCCGAGCCGGGGAGAGAACCCAGGCGTCCTGCCCCCCCACACTCTAACCTACTAGACCCCACTTCTCTCCGAGCCGGGGAGAGAACCCAGGCGTCCTGCCCCCCACCAACGCACTAGACCCCACTTCTCTCCGAGCCCAGGGGGAGAACCCAGGCATCCTGCCCCCCCCCGCTCTAACCCACTAGACCCCACTTCTCTCCAAGCCGGGGAGAGATCCCAGGCGTCCTTCTCCCCCACACTCTAACCCACTAGACCCCACTTCTCTCCGAGCCCGGGGGGAGAACCCAGGCATCCTGCCTCCCCGCTCTAACCCACTAGACCCCACTTCTCTCCGAGCCAGGGGGGAGAACCCAGGCATCCTGCCCCCCCCACACTCTAACCCACTAGACCCCACTTCTCTCCGAGCCAGGGAGAGAACCCTGGCATCCTTCCCGCCCACACTCTAACCCACTAGACTCCACTTCTCTCCGAGCCCGGGAGGAGAACCCAGGCATCCTGCCCCCCGCTGTAACCCACTAGACCCCACTTCTCTCCAAGCCAGGGAGAGAACCCAGGCGTCCTAGCTCCCAGCCCCGCTGCTCTGACCCACTAGACCCTGGTCAGATCCAGTCTGGGCTACCAGGGGTCTGCAGGTCGGGAGTGAGGGGCACCAGGAGGGCGGGCGACGGGGCAGAGCTGGGCTGGCAAGGGCTGTGGGTCAGGAGTGAGGAGCACTGGCAGAGCTGGTGGGGGGGGGCTGGGCTAGCAGGTGCTGCAAGTTGGGAATGAGGGGCACCAGCGGGACTGGACGGAGGGGGCAGGGCTCGACTGGCAGGGGCTGCGGGTCAGGAGTGAAGGGCACCGGCAGAGCTGGTGGGGGGGGGCTGGGCTAGCAGGTGCTGCAAGTTGGGAATGAGGGGCACCAGCGGGACTGGATGGAGGGGGCAGGGCTCGACTGGCAGGGGCTGCGGGTCAGGAGTGAAGGGCACCGGCAGAGCGGTGGGGGAGGGCTGGGCTGGGCTGGCAGGGGCTGCGGGTCAGGAGTGAGGGGCACCGGCAGAGCGGTGGGGGAGGGCTGGGCTAGCAGGGGCTGCGGGTCGGGAGTGAGGGGCACCGGCAGAGCGGTGGGGGAGGGCTGGGCTGGGCTGGCAGGGGCTGTGGGTTGGGAATGAGGGGCACCGGCAGAGCTGGGCGGTTGGGGGACGGGGGAGGGCAGGGGCATCCCTGTCTGAGCGACTGGCGTCGGGGGGTTTCCGTGCAGGGAGAACAGAGTCGCTGGGCATCAGGGCCTGCGGGGACCTGTTCTGGGAACGGAGGCCCCAGAATCCCCAGGGGTGGGGCGGGGGGGCTGCAAGTGGGAGCTGGGAGAGCGATGAAGGGAGAATCAACCACAAACCCCAAGGAGAGGACCCAGGAGTCCTGGCTCCCAGCCCACCCCCACTACACTCTAACCATTAGACCCCACTCCCAACAATCTCACACCCGTCCCCCTAGCCTCACTGCTGCTGCCCCCCGCCGACCGTGGGCACCCACCGCCTGGCCGTCCCACCGCATGCCAGCCACGCCAACCCCCTGAATGTCTCCTATCCACCGCCAGCCTTGTCTACACCCGAAACGCTCCAGCACCGTGTAGACACGACTGAACCGGCTGGGCCGCTCAGCGGAGTGAATCCGCCTCCCCAGGAGGCTGCGTCGGGGGCTCCGGGAGGATTCTGCCATTCAGTGAGCACCGTCCGCACCGGGGGTCAGGCTGGTAAATCTATGTCTCCTGGGGTGGGTGCCAGGAGATTCACACCCCCGAGCGATGGAGCCGACTTAATTCCCAGGCCTCGTGTCCCATAGAACAGGCCCCGAGGAGGATGTGTGGGAGACACGCCTTGTCTCACTTCGAATCACACCAGGACGCTCCGCCAGAGAGGTGGTCGCACCACGGAATGGGCCCCCCAACTCCACTATGGAAATAAACCCCCCCTCCGAGCACCCCCTGGCCCTCACCCCACACTGCAACCCAAACCCCCTCTCCCTGAGGCTGGGGGGGGGACTCCCAGAGCTCACAGTGCAGGAGGGGAGAGAGTGTCTCTCCAGCAGGGGGTGCTCTCCCCTTGCAATCAGTGCTGACTCGGACTCCTGGGTTCTCTCCCCAACTCTGGGAGGGGAGTGGGGTCTGGTGGGTTAGAGATGGGGGCTGGGAGCCAGGACTCCTGGGTTCTCTCCCCAGCTCTGGGAGGGGAGTGGGGTCTGGTGGGTTAGAGGAGGGGGGCTGGGAGCCAGGACTCCTGGGTTCTATCCCAGCTCTGGGAGGGGAGTTGGGGCTGGGAGCCAGGACTCCTGGGTTCTCTCCCCAGCTCTGGTAGGAGAGTGGGGGCTCGTGGGTCAGAGTGGGGGGGCTGGTCATTCGCACGAGGCCTTGAGGAGCCACAAAGCCAGCAGCTGGCCCAAGGCTGGCAGAGACCCCCAACTGGGACATTTTCCCCTCTGGTTCTGGGAGCCGGAAGGGTGACCCCCCTCCGGGGGCGTTGCACGCCAGGCAGTGCCGTGAGGGGGGCTGTTTGATCAGGTTGCTGGGGAGATCTAACCGGTTACCCCACGTACACATAGAGGAACTGCTGAGAAATAACCAGGCTCAAAGATGGGATCTGGCCGTCCTAGTCCCAGAAAGGTGTCAAATACCCCCAGCCAGTGCCCATCCCCTCGGGGTCAGGGTGAATCAGGTGCGCTCCCTTGTCTTGTGCTGATTGGCTCCAGGGCCACGTCGGGGCTCCAGAACTGCCCTGTGGCCATCCAGGCTCTGGAGATCCCGTCCACCCGGCACTGAGTGCCCAAGCCTGGGGGCCGCATCGGGGCTCCAGAATTGCCCCGTGGCCGTCCGGGCTCTGGAGATCCCGTCCATCCGGCACTGAGTGCCCAAGCCTGGGGGCCGCATCGGGGCTCCAGAATTGCCCCGTGGCCGTCCGGGCTCCGGAGATCCCGTCCACACACCCCGCAGGCCGAACACCGGGAGCGCCGAGCCCCAGAGTCCCGGCTCACCGGGGAGACGGGCCCAGTAAGTTCTCGGCGTGCACGGGCCGGGCTTTGTGGGCCTGAAGGATGCAGGGAGCCACCGCCCTGCCCTGGTCTGGCTCCTGGGTCTGACTCCGGGTGGAATTTCGCTGGGGGTCACTGGCCTCCGGCGTCTCAGAGTCACACCAAATAGCCACCCAGCAGCGGTGCCGGCCTCTGTGACAAGTGTCATTTACCCCTCACAAATGAGGGTGATAATTCTTCAGGGTACGGGGGGCCGGGACCCAAACCTGATTTCCTTGAGGCTGGCAGGAACCCAGGGCTGAGGTCGCGGGATGGGAGGGGGTGCTCTCCCCTCACAGTCAGTGCTGACCAGGACTCCTGGGTTCTCTCCCCGGCTCTGGGAGGGCAGTGGGGACTGGGGGTTAGAGCAGTGGGGGCTGGGAGCCAGGACTCCTGGGTTCTCTCCCCAGCTCTGGGAGGGCAGTGGGGACTGGGGGTTAGAGCAGTGGGGGCTGGGAGCCAGGACTCCTGGGTTCTCTCCCCAGCTCTGGGAGGGCAGTGGGGACTGGGGGTTAGAGCAGTGGGGGCTGGGAGCCAGGACTCCTGGGTTCTCTTCCCAGCTCTGGGAGCAGGAGGGGAGCTGGAATTTGGTGTGGGGGTGGGGCCAGGGGCCCGGCTGCCTCTGGGAAGAGTGCAGGGGGGAGGAGGTTGTGTGGGGGCTTTCGATGATCCCACCCTCACCCCCGCCGGCACCCAGGAACCGGTTGGACAACTCCGCCCTGTGGGGCTGGCACCAGAGAGACAGCGCGTAATGAGAGAGTGTGAACAGAGTGGGCTTTGGGGCAGGCGGGGCTGGGAGCCAGGACTTCTGGGTTCTTTCTCTGCCTCTGGGAAGGGAGCAGTGTCTAGCGGTTGGGGGGGCTGGCAGCCAGGACTCCTGGGTTCTTTCCCAGTTCTGAGGGGCTGGATGGAGGTAGGGGGCTGAGGCTAAAAACTGGAATGGGGTGGTGCCTGGGCTCATTCTGGGGTGTCCTGCTCACATTTCCACAACGCTCTAATCTCTCCCATCTTTCTGCTGCAGGGTCCCCCAGGTCCGTCTCCAGGGAGTCACCCGCAATCCCCAGGGGCTGGGAAGGACCTTCCCGAGGTACATGACAAGATGGGTGCCGAGCCGGAAACGCTGGCAAACCCTGGGAATGGGATAGGCCGGCCCTGCCGGCGGTCAAGGGCCTACCCTGGGCAGCCCCACGGCAGGCCCAGCTGAGGAGACGCCCCGATGCTGGGAGGTCCAGTGGCAGAAGGTTCCACAGGCCCAGTCTGAGAGGGGAGACGGGACATCGGCCAGGAGACAGCACCAGGGCCCATCTGGCTCGTGCCTCCCCTTCACCTTGAGGGGAGCTTGACGTGACTTGCGCCAAGGCCTGGAGCAGCCTGGAGGTCGGCTGTGCTGAGCGTTATGGGAAGGCGAAGGTGGCCATCTTGGGTGAGGGCAAGGCAGCCATCTTGAGTGACCATGTGCGATGGCTCATGCCAACCCTCGGCGCCAAGGCCTACGGGAGGCTGGAGACGTGAAGGGTAATGAGACGGTAAAGGTGGCCATCTTGGAAGAGCAGCTGATGCTACTCACCCCAACCTTGAGCACCGAGGCTTATAGCGGCCTGGGGGTCGGAGATGCCGAGGGCTATGAGACGGCAGAGGCGGCCATATTGCGAGCGGACAAGGAAGCCATCTTGGGAGAGAAGTTGACACGAGTCACCGCAATCTTCAGCAGTGAGTCCGTCCTCCTCCTGCTGGGAGACTGGGGGTCGGGGTGAGAGGCCACCTCACCCAGGGGGTTGTAGGACGGGGCAGACGAGCGGCAGGCGCATTCCCATTGGCTTCAGTGGACGTTGGCTCCCACCCATAATGCACGCCATCCTAGCGCCATCCGCTGGCTGAAAACAAACCATCCCTTTCTAAATTTTGGAGGGAACAAAACCTACTTTGTTAATTTCCTTCTTAAAATGTTATGTGGAAAGCTTGCTAATTTCTTTTCTTTTTTTTTTTGCAGGAAAAAAATTGATTTTTGCCATTCTTTCTAACCGCATTGGGGGATGGGAGGATATCTCTTTTTTTGTCATTTCTTTCTAAATAAAATTTGGGGGACGAACACCAGTTTTTGTCAATCTTTTCTAATTTTTTGTGGGAAAGGCCAATTTTTGTCATTCTTTATACAAAAAAAAAGAGGGAGAAATATCCTCTTTTGTCTTTTCTTTATAAATGTTGCCGGAAGCAAATCTAATGTGTTCATGTCTCTCTGTCTCTCTCTCTGTCTCTCTCTCTCTCTCTTTGTTGTTGTTGCAAACCTCCTAGTTTTTGTCATTTTGTTCTAAAATATTGGGGGTGGACTCCCTTCCCCTTTTTGGCCTTTCTTTCGACCCTTTCATAGCAAACACCGAGTTCTTTGGACCAGCCCTGGCAGAAATTCCCACTTTGTCACGTGTTCCCCCAATGGATAACTGACACCCCAAATGTCTGTCTGTCTTTCTTTTTTTCAGTTGTGACTCTCATGGGCTACAAAACCAAGGGCCATTTATGCTGGTATCCCACCTCCTCCCTGTCTCCCAGGATCAGACCCAGGGGCCCATCTAGCCCCATATCTGGTTTCTCAGGCTATGTCTACACTACAGGATAAATTCGAATTAGCTTAAAGCGATTTTATAAAACAGATATTATAAAGTCGATTGTGCGCGTCCACACTAGGCACATTAATTCGGTGGTGTGCGTCCATGGTCCGAGGCTAGCGTCGATTTCTGGAGCGGTGCACTGTGGGTAGCTACTGTAAAATAATGAGGCCAATAACATCGATTTGCGTCCACACTAACCCTAATCCGATATAGTAATATCGATTTTAGCATTACTCCTCTCGTTTTGTAGGAGTACAGAAATACATTTAAAGAGCCCTTTAAATCGATATAAAGAGCAGTGTAGTGTGGATGGGTTCAGCATTAAATCGATTTAACGCTGTTAAAATCGGTTTAACAGCGTAGTGTAGACCAGGCCTCACAGTAGCCAGTCCCAGCTGCTTCAGAGGAATGGACAAGGCCCCCCCCAGTGGACAGCTGTGGCATAACATCCAGGAAAAATTGGCTCCTGACCACCCTCAGCTAGTGGTTATTCCGAGCTCTGAAGCATGAGTGTTAAACCACTGCCAGTCATTTTAATCCTTTCTTGCCTAACTCTGGATAGTTTGATTTTTTTTCCGCATATGATACCTGTTAAACTCTAGTTATTGGCAATTTCTGTTGGCAATGAGGTCTGCAGGTTTACAATGATGTGTGGGAACCTGAATAATCTGTTTTGTAGAAAATTCTGTGATTTTGGAATATTTTTCCATTCCAAATTAGTAAAAACAAAAATATATATATTTTCCATGAAAAGCAATTTTTTAGAACATTTCATTTTAGGTCAATCAAAAATGTTTCATTTACATGAAATCATTTCATTTCAATTTTGACTATTTAAAATTCAGGGCTGCCACGGGAGGGGGGGCAAGTGGGGCAATTTGCCCCAGGCCCTAGGGCCTGCAGGGGCCCCCATGAGACTATAGTATTCTATAGTATTGCAACTCTTTTTCTGGAAGGGGCCCCCAAAATTGCTTTGCCCCGGGCCCCCTGAATCCTCTAGGCAGCCCTGTTAAAATTTGCTATTATAACTTAATCACCCAAATGAAATAAGTTTCAAAGTAAAATCAACATCTTTCATGTATTACATTTTTATCAGTGATGCTGGTACATGTCAGTTGCACCAAACCTGCACCAACTGATGAACAAATATTTCCATCGCTAATAATCGAAACGCACAGCTAGGCAAAATGAGTGAAATGCTGGCTTTGGCCTGATTAGAGTTTGCTTTAAAGATATTTACTTTGCAAACGTTGACCTATGATGCTGACAATTTGTTTTGATGGTTTATAAAGCTTTAACGCTTTCAATCAAGCACCTGCTGTCATTAAATAATGATCATTTCATCCTTCCCCTATAAGTCTCTGCAACTGTGAAAATTTAAATAGATAAAAATGGGGGGAAAACATGTAAACCCCATAATTTTGCGCACCTGTGAAAATTTCAATGGGAAGAACTGAAAATAAAACAAACATTGATATTTTCCAACATAAAAAGTAAAAATCTAGTTCCACCAAGCCTGTTTATAAAGATGGTGTCATTAGCTCCATTGTATGGATGGGGAAACTGAGGCCAGGAAAGGGACTCGCCTGATGTCACACATGGAATCTGTAGCTCAGCAAGGATACAACCCAGGCATCACGAGACCCAATCCAGGGTCTTTACCCATCAGATCATCATTCTCCTAGCTCAGTGCACTGGTACAGACCTACGGGAGGTAGCAAAGGACAGTGACCTCAGCTGAGCAGAAGGCAGGCTGGGAACCAAAGAAAAACTGATGGGTAAATGGAACAGAAAGCCAGGGGCTGGTGGGATGACAGCCCAGAGCTACAGGAGGGAAGGAGTTTGCATGGCTAGTCAGCCCTGCCGTGGGAATCCCCGGGAAACAACCAGAGGAGCAGGGCAGGTGGTGGTGGTGGTGGTTGAATCCCGGATTGGTCAGTCTGCCTGTCTGTCAGGACCGTTCCTCATTTGTCATATTCCGACTTTCCGTCTGTCTAGGTTGTGTGTGTCTGTCCATCTGTCTGTGTTGTGTCCGTCTGTCTAGGTTGTGTGTGTCTGTCCATCTGTCTGTGTTGTGTCCGTCTGTCTAGGTCAAGGGTGGGCAAACTACAGCCCGTGGGCCAGATCCGGCCTGCCAGCTGTTTAAAACCAGCCCTCAGGCTCCCACTAGGGAGCGGGGTCTGGGGCTTGCCCCCCTCCAGCCGGGGAGCAGGGTCAGGGGCCGCTCCATGTGGCTCCCGGAAGCCGCAGCATGGCCCTGCTCCGGCTCCTACGCGCTCCAATGGCCCCCTCTGGCGCTCCAATGGAGAAGGGACGTGCCGCTGCTTCCGGGAACCACCTACGGTAAGTGCCACCTGGAGCCTGCACCGCTGAGCCTCTCCCCATGCCCCAACCCCCTGCCCCAGCCCTGATCCCCCTCCTGCCCTCCATCCCCTGCTCGGAGCACCCTCCTGCACCCCAACCCCTCATCCCCTGACCCACCCCAAAGCCTGCACCCCCAGCCGGAGCCTGCACCCCTTCCCGCACCCCAAGCCCCTGCCCCAGCCCTGATCCCCTTCCCGCCCTCTGAACCCCCCGATCCCAGCCCAGAGCACCCTCCTGCACCCCAAACCCCTCATCCCCTGACCCACCCCAGAGCCCGCACCCCCAGATGGAGCCTGCACCCCTTCCCGCACCCCAAACCCCTGCCCCAGTCCTGATCCCCCTCCTGCCCTCCAAACCCCTCATTCCCAGCCCAGAGCACCCCCCTGCACCCCAAACCCCTCATCCCCAGGCTCACCCCAGCTGGAGCCCTCACTGCACTCCACTCCCCTGCCCCAGCCTGGGGCCCCCTCCTGCACCCTGAACTCCTCATTTCTGGCCCCACCCCAGAGCCTGCACCCCCTCCCACACACCAGCCCCGATTTTGTGAGCATTCGTGGCCTGACATACAATTTCCATACACAGATGTGGCCCTCGGGCCAAAAAGTTTGCCCACCCCCAGACTAGGTTGTATCTGTCCACCTGTCGTCTTGTGTCTGCATCTCTCTGTTTAGTGTCTCAGTATCTGTCCATCTGTCTCGGGTGTGTCTGTGTGGTATCTGCCTGTCTGTAGTGTGTCTGTCTAGGATGTATGTTTTTCTCCTTAGTCCGTCCATCTGCGTAGGCCGCGACCCGAGGTCTGGCTGGATGGTTTCGGTCCGTCTAAAGTGCGTCTTTCCCTCACCCGTCTCTCTGGGCTGTATATGTCTGGACGGATTGTCTCTGTCCATGTGTCCCCGTGAGGCCGGTATGTCTCTATGCCATCGGGGCAGAACAACAGTAGGTCAAGGCCTGGATTTCTCTAGATTACGGCCCGTCTGTTTTCCCCATCCGCCTGTCTCAACTCTGTCTGTCTGTCACTGCATCAGCCCAGACAACGCCGGCCCTTTCTCTGCAGTGTCGGTCGGCTATCCTTGTGTCAGTCTCTCCGTCTCGGGTCCCTCGGTCTCTGTGAATGCTGCCTTGTCTGTCTGTCCCTGTGTCTGTCCAGCCAACTCTGGACCACTGCGTCCTCCAGTCTGTATGAATTCTACCTTGTCTGTCTGTCCCTGTGTCTGTCCAGCCAACTCTGGACCACCGCGTCCTCCAGTCTGTATGAATTCTGCCTTGTCTGTCTGTCCCTGTGTCTGCCCGGCCATCTCTGGACCGTCGCGTCCCCTCGTCTGTGTGAATTCTGCCTTGTCTGTCCGTCCCCTGTGTCTTCCCGGCCCTCTCTGGACAATCACGTCCCCCCGTCTGTGTGAATTCTGCCTTGTCTGTCCGTCCCTGTGTCGGCCCTGCCATATCTGGACCGTCATGTCCCCCTGTCTGTGTGAATTTTGCCGTGTCTGTCCGTCCCTGTGTCTGCACGGCCATCTCTGGACCGTCGCCTCCGTCCGTCTGTGTGAATTCTGCCTTGTCTGTCCGTCCCTGTTACTTCCCGGCCATCTCTGGACCATCACATCCCCCCGTCTGTGTGAATTCTGCCTTGTCTGTCCGTCCCTCTGTCTTCCCGGCCATCTCTGGACCGTCGCGTCCCCCGCTCTGTGTGAATTCTGTCTTGTCTGTCCGTCCCTGTATCTGCACGGCCATCTCTGGATTGGCGCGTCCGTCTGTCTCTGTGAATTCTGTCTTGTCTGTCTCTCCCTGTTTCTACCTGGCCATCTCTGGACCATTCCGTCTCCCCGTCTGTGTGAATTCTGCCTTGTCTGTCCGTCACTGTGTCTGCCCGGCCATCTCTGGACCGTCGCGTCCCATGGTCTGTCTGAATTCTGCCTTGTCTGTCCGTCCCTGTGTCTGCCCGGCCATCTCTGGACCGGCGCGTCCGTCCGTCTGTGTGAATTCTGCCTTGTCTGTCCGTCCCTGTTTCTCCCGGCCATCTCTGGACCGTCGCGTCCCCCCGTCTGTGTGAATTCTGCCTTGTCTGTCTGTCCCTGTGTCTCCCCAGCCATCTCTGGAACGTCGCGTTCCTCTGTCTGTGTGAATTCTGCCTTGTCTGTCTGACTCTGTGTCTTCCCAGCAATGTCTGGACCGTCGTGTCCCCCCATCTGTGTCAATTCTGCCTTGTCTGTCCGTCCCTGTGTCTACCCGGCCGTCTCTGGACCATTGCGTCCCCCCGTCTGTGTGAATTCTGCCTTGTCTGTCCGTCCCTGTGACTTCCCGGCCATCTCTAGACCATAGCATCCCCCCGTCTTTGTGAATTCTGCCTTGTCTGTCCGTCCCTGTGTCTTCCCGGCCATCTCTGGACCGTTGCATCCCCCGGTCTGTGTGAATTCTGCCTCGTCTATCCGTCCCTGTGTCTGCCCGGCCATCTCTGGACCGGCGCGTCCCCCGGTCTGTGTGAATTCTGCCTTGTCTGTCCGTCCCTGTGTCTGCCCGAATATCTGTGGACCAGCGCGTCCGTCCGTCTGGGTGAATTCTGCCTTGTCTGTCTGTCCCTGTATCTGCCCGGCCGTCTCTGGACCATTGCGTCCCCCCGTCTGTCTGAATTGTTCCTTGTCTGTCTGTCCCTGTGTCTGCCCGGCCATCTCTGGACCGTCGTGTCTCCCCGTCTGTGAATTCTGCCTTGTCTGTCCGTCCCTGTGACTGCCTGGCCATCTCTGGACCGCGGGATCCCCCGGTCTGTGTGAATTCTGCCTTGTCTGTCCGTCCCTGTGTCTGCCCGGCCATCTCTGGATCGGCGCGTCCGTCCGTCTGTGTGAATTCTGCCTTGTCCGTCCGTCCCTGTATCTGCCCGGCCATCTCTGGACCATTGCGTCCCCCCGTCTGTGTGAATTCTGCCTTGTCTGTCTGTCCCTGTGTCTCCCTGGGCATCTCTGGACCGTTGTGTCTCCCCGTCTGTGAGAATTCTGCCTTGTATGTCCGTCCATGTGTCTGCCCGGCCATCTCTGGACCGTCATGTCCCCGGGTCTGTGTGAATTCTGCCTTGTCTGTCTGTACCTGTGTCTGCCCGGCCATCTCTGGACCATTACGTCCCCCCGTCTGTGTTCATTCTGCCTTGTCTGTCTGCTCCTGTGTCTCCCCGCCCATCTCTGGACCATCGTGTCCCCCCGTCTGTGTGAATACTGCCTTGTCTGTCTGTCCCTGTGTCTTCCCGGCCATCTCTGAACCGTCGCGTCCTCCCGTCTGTATGAATTCTGCCTTGTCTGTCTGTCCCTGTGTCTTCCCAGCCATCTCAGGACCGTCGCGTCTCCCCGTCTGTGTGAATTCTGACTTGTCTGTCCATTCCTCTGTGTGCCCGGCCATCTCTGAACCGGCGCGTCCTCCCGTCTGTATGAATTCTGCCTTGTCTGTGCGTCCCTGTGTCTGCCCGGCCATCTCTGGACCGGCGCCTCCGTCTATCTGTGTGAATTCTGTCCTGTCTGTCCGTCCCTGTGTCCGTCCGGCTGTCTCTGTACCGTCGTGTCCCCTCGTCTCTGTGTATTCTGCCTTATCTGTGTGTCCCTGTGTCTGCCTGACCATCTCTGGACCGTCGCGTCCCCCCGTCTGTGTGAATTCTGCCTCGTCTGTGTGTCCCTGTGTCTCTCCGGCCATCTCTGGACCGTCGCATCCCCCCATCTGTGTGAATTCTGCCTTGTCTGTGTGTCCCTGTGTTTGCTCGGCCATCTCTGGACCATCGCGTCCCCCCATCTCTGTGAATTCTGCCTTGTCTGTCCGTCCCTTTGTCTTCCCGGCCATCTCTGGACGGTCGCGTCCCCCTGTCTGTCTGAATTCTGCCTTCTCTGTCCGTCCCTGTGTCTTCCTGGCCATCTCTGGACTGTCGCGTCCCCCCATCTGTGTGAATTCTGCCTTGTCTGTCCGTCCCTGTGTCTGCCTGGCTATCTCTGGACAGGCGCGTCCGTCCGTCTGTGTGAATTCTGCCTTGTCTGTCTCTCCCTGTGTCTTCCCGGCCATCTCTGGACCGGCGCATCTCTCCGTCTGTGTGAATTCTGCCTTGTCTGTCCATCCCTGTGTCTGCCCGGCCATCTCTGGACCGTAGGGTCCCCCCATGTGTGTGAATTCTGCCTTGTCTGTCTGTCCCTGTGTCTGCTCGGCGATCTCTGGACCGTCGCCTCCGTCCGTCTGTGTGAATTCTGCCTTCTCTGTCCGTCCCTGTGTCTTCCCAGCCATCTCTGGACCGTCGCGTCCCCCCGTCTTTTTGAATTATGCCTTGTCTGTCTGTCTCCGTATCTGCCCGGCCATCTCTGGACGGTCGCGTCCGTCCGTCTGTGTGAATTCTGCCTTGTGTGTCTCTCCCGGTGTCTGCCCGGCCATCTCTCAACCGTCGCCTCCGTCCGTCTGTGTGAATTCTGCCTTCTCTGTCCATCCCTGTATCTTCTCAGCCATCTCTGGACCGTCGCGTCCCCCCGTCTGTGTGAATTCTGCCTTGTCTGTCTGTCTCCGTGTCTGCCCGGCCATCTCTGCACGGTCGCGTCCGTCCGTCTGTGTGAATTCTGCCTTGTCTGTCCGTCCCTGTGTCTCCCTGGCCATCTCCGGACCGTTGCGTCCCCCCGTCTGTGTGAATTCTGCCTTGTGTGTCTGTCCCGGTGTCTGCCCGGCCATCTCTGGACCGTCGCGTCCCCCCGTCTGTGTGAATTCTGCCTTGTCTGTCTGTCTCCGTGTCTGCCCGGCCACCTCTGGACGGTCGCGTCCCCCCGTCTGTGTGAATTCTGCCTTGTCTGTCTGTCCCTGTGTCTGCCCGGCCATCTCTGGACAGTCGCGTCCCCCTGTCTGTGTGAATTCTGCCTTGTCTCTCTGTCCCTGTGTCTGACCGGCCATCTCTGGACCGTCGCGTCCGTCCGTCTGTGTCAATTCTGCCTTGTCTGTCCGTCCCTGTGTCTGCCTGGCCATCTCTGGACCGTCGCGTCCCCCGGTCTGTGTGAATTCTGCCTTGTCTGTCCGTCCCTGTGTCTGCCGGGCCATCTCCGGACCGTCGAATCCCCCGGTCTGTGTGAATTCTGCCTTGTCTGTCCGTCCCTGTGTCTGCCCGGCCATCTCTTGACCGGCGCGTCCGTCTGTCTGTGTGAATTCTGCCTTGTCTGTCCGTCCCTGTGTCTGCCCGGCCATCTCTGGAGCGTCGTGTCCCCTCGTCTGTGTGAATTCTGCCTTGTCTGTCCGTCCCTGTGTTTCCCAGGCCATCTCTGGACCGTCGCGTCCCCCAGTCTGTGTGAATTCTGCCTTGTCTCTTTGTCCCTGTGTCTGTCCAGCCATCTCTGGACTGTCGCGGCCCCCGTCTGTGTGAATTCTGCCTTGTCTGTCTGTCCCTGTGTCTGCCCGGCCATCTCTGGACCGTCGCGTCCCCCCGTCTGTGTGAATACTGCCTTGTCTGCGTGTCCCTGTGTCTGCCCGGCCATCTCTGGACCGGCGCGTCCGTCTGTCTGTGTGAATTCTGCCTTCTCTGTCCGTCCCTGTGTCTGCCCGGCCATCTCTGGACCGGCGCGTCCGTCTGTCTGTGTGAATTCTGCCTTGTCTGTCTGTCCCTGTGTCTGCCCGGCCATCTCTGGACAGTCGCGTCCCCCTGTCTGTGTGAATTCTGCCTTGTCTCTCTGTCCCTATGTCTGCCCGGCCATCTCTGGACCGTCGCGTCCGTCCGTCTGTGTCAATTCTGCCTTGTCTGTCCGTCCCTGTGTCTGCCTGGCCATCTCTGGACCGTCGCGTCCCCCCGTCTGTGTGAATTCTGCCTTCTCTGTCCGTCCCTGTGTCTGCCCGGCCATCTCTGGACCGGCGCGTCCGTCTGTCTGTGTGAATTCTGCCTTGTCTCTCTGTCCCTGTGTCTGTCCGGCTGTCTCTGCACCGTCGCGTCCCCTTATCTGTGTGAATTCTTCCTTGTCTGTGTGTCCCTGTGTCTGCTCGGCCATCTCTGGACCATCGCGTCCCTCTGTCTGTGTGAATTCTGCCTTCTCTGTCCATCCCTGTGTCTACCCGGCCATATCTGGACCGTCATGTCTCCCAGTCTGTGTGAATTCTACCTTCTCTATCCGTCCCTGTGTCTTCCCGGCCATCTCTGGACTGTCGCGTCCCCCCGTCTGTGTCAATTCTGGCTTGTCTGTCCGTCCCTGTGTCTGCCTGGCCATCTCCGGACCGTTGCGAACCCCCGTCTGTGTGAATTCTGCCTTGTCTGTCTGTCTCTGTGTCAGCCCGGCCAAGTCTGGACCGTCACGTCCGTTTGTATGTTAAAATTCTGCCTTGTCTGTCTGTCCCTGTGTCTGCCCGGCCATCTCTGGACCGTCGCGTCCGTCCGTCTGTGTGAATTCTCCCTTGTCTGTGTGTCCCTGTGTCTGCCCGGCCATCTCTGGACCGTCGCGTCCCCCCATCTGTGTGATTTCTGCCTTGTCTGTGTGTCCCTGTGTCTGCCCGGTCATCTCTGGACCATCGCGTCCCCCCGTCTGTGTGAATTCTGCCTTCTCTGTCTATCCCTGTGTGTGCCAGGCCATAACTGTACCGTCATGTCCCCCCGTCTGTGTGAATTCTGCCTTGTCTGTCCGTCCCTGTGTCTGCCCGGCTATCTCTGGATGGTCGCGTCCCCCCGTCTGTGTGAGTTCTGCCTTGTCTGTCCGTCCCTGTGTCTGCCTGGCCATCTCTGGACCGTCGCGTCCCCTGCTCTGTGTGAATTCTGCCTTGTTTCTCTGTCTCTGAGTCTTCCCAGCCATCTCTGGACCGTCCCGTCCCCTGGTCTGTGTGAATTCTGCCTTGTCTGTCCGTCCCTGCATCTACCCGGCCATCTCTGGACTGGCGCGTCTGTCTGTCTGTGTCAATTCTGCCTTGTCTGTCCGTCCCTGTGTCTGTCCGGCTGTCTCTGGACCGTCGTGTCCCCTCGTCACTGTGAATTCTGCCTTGTCTATGTTTCCCTGTGTCTGCCTGGTCATCTCTGGACCATCGCATCCCCTGTTCTGTGTGAATTCTGCCTTTTTTGTGTGTCCCTGTGTCTGCCGGGCCATCTCTGGACCGTTGCGTCCCCCCATCTGTGTGAATTCAGCCTTGTCTGTGTGTCCCTGTGTCTCCCCGGCCATCTCTGGACCGTTGCGTCCCCCCGTCATTGTGAATTCTGCCTTGTCTGTCCATCCCTGTGTCTGCCCGGCCATCTCTGGACCGTTGCATCTCTCCGTCTGTGTGAATTCTGCCTGTCTGTCCGTCCCTGTGTCTGCCCGGCCATCTCTGCACCGGCGCGTCCGTCCGTCTGTGTGAATTCTGCCTTGTCTGTCTGTCTCTGTGTCCTCCCGGCCATCTCTGGACCGGCGCGTCCCCCCGTCTGTGTGAATTCTGCCTTTTCTGTCCCTCCCTGTATCTGCCCGGCCATCTCTAGACCGTCGCGTCCCCCCATGTGTGTGAATTCTGGCTTGTATGTCTGTCCCTGTGTCTGTCTGGCGATCTCTGGACTGACGCGTTCGTCCGTTTGTGTGAATTCTGCCTTGTGTGTCTGTCCCGGTGTCTGCCCGGCCATCTCTGGACCATCGCCTCCGTCCGTCTTTGTGAATTCTGCCTTGTCTGTCCGTCTCTATGTCAGCCCGGCCATCTCTGGACGGTCGCATCCCCCCGTCTGTGTGAATTCTGCCTTGTCTGCCCGTCCTTGTGTCTGCCCGGGCATCTCTGGACCGGCGCATCCTCCGGTCTGTGTGAATTCTGCCTTGTCTGTCCGTCCCTGTGTCTGCCCGGCCATCTCTGGACCATCGCGTCCCCCGGTCTGTGTGAATTATGCCTCGTCTGTTCGTTCCTGTGTCTGCCCGGCCATCTCTGGACCATCGCGTCCCCCGGTCTGTGTGAACTCTGCCTTGTCTGTCCGTCCCTGTATCTACCTGGCCATCTCTGGACCATCGCGTCCCCCGGTCTGTGTGAATTCTGCCTTGTCTGTCCGTCCCTGTGTCTGCCCGGCCATCTCTGGACCTGCGTGTCCGTCCGTCTGGGTTAATTCTGCCTTGTCTGTCCGTCCCTGTGTCTGCCCGGCCATCTCTGAACCGGCGCGTCCGTCAGTCTGTTTGAATTCTGCCTTGTCTGTCCGTCTCTGTGTCTCCCCGGCTGTCTCTGGACTCTCGTGTCCCCTCATCTCTGTGAATTGTGCCTTGTCTGTCCGTCCCCTATGTCTGCCCGGCCATCTCTGGACTGTCGCGTCCCCCAGTCTGTGTGAATTCTCCCTTGTTTGTGTCTCCCTGTGTCTGTCCAGACATCTCTGGACTGTCGCGTCCCCCCGTCTGTGTGAATTCTGCCTTCTCTGTCTGTCTCCGTGTCTGCCCGGCCATCTCTGGACGGTCGCGTCCGTCCGTCTGTGTGAATTCTGCCTTGTCTGTCCGTCCCTGTGTCTCCCTGGCCATCTCCGGACCGTTGCGTCCCCCCGTCTGTGTGAATTCTGCCTTGTGTGTCTGTCCCGGTGTCTGCCCGGCCATCTCTGGACCGTCGCGTCCCCCCGTCTGTGTGAATTCTGCCTTGTCTGTCTGTCCCTGTGTCTGCCCGGCCATCTCTGGACAGTTGCGTCCCCCTGTCTGCGTGAATTCTGCCTTGTCTCTCTGTCCCTGTGTCTGCCCGGCCATCTCTAGACCGTTGCGTCCGTCCGTCTGTGTCAATTCTGCCTTGTCTGTCCGTCCCTGTGTCTGCCTGGCCATCTCTGGACCGTCGCGTCCCCCGGTCTGTGTGAATTCTGCCTTGTCTGTCCGTCCCTGTGTCTGCCGGGCCATCTCCGGACCGTCGAATCCCCCGGTCTGTGTGAATTCTGCCTTGTCTGTCCGTCCCTGTGTCTGCCCGGCCATCTCTTGACCGGCGCGTCCGTCTGTCTGTGTGAATTCTGCCTTGTCTGTCCGTCCCTGTGTCTGCCTGGCCATCTCTGGACCGTCGTGTCCCCTCGTCTGTGTGAATTCTGCCTTGTCTGTCCGTCCCTGTGTTTCCCAGGCCATCTCTGGACCGTCGCGTCCCCCAGTCTGTGTGAATTCTGCCTTGTCTCTTTGTCCCTGTGTCTGTCCAGCCATCTCTGGACTGTCGCGGCCCCCGTCTGTGTGAATTCTGCCTTGTCTGTCTGTCCCTGTGTCTGCCCGGCCATCTCTGGACCGTCGCGTCCACCCGTCTGTGTGAATACTGCCTTGTCTGCGTGTCCCTGTGTCTCCCCGGCCATCTCTGGACCGGCGCGTCCGTCTGTCTGTGTGAATTCTGCCTTCTCTGTCCGTCCCTGTGTCTGCCCGGCCATCTCTGGACCGGCGCGTCCGTCTGTCTGTGTGAATTCTGCCTTGTCTGTCTGTCCCTGTGTCTGCCCGGCCATCTCTGGACAGTCGCGTCCCCCTGTCTGTGTGAATTCTGCCTTGTCTCTCTGTCCCTGTGTCTGCCCGGCCATCTCTGGACCGTCGCGTCCGTCCGTCTGTGTCAATTCTGCCTTGTCTGTCCGTCCCTGTGTCTGCCTGGCCATCTCTGGACCGTCGCGTCCCCCCGTCTGTGTGAATTCTGCCTTCTCTGTCCGTCCCTGTGTCTGCCCGGCCATCTCTGGACCGGCGCGTCAGTCTGTCTGTGTGAATTCTGCCTTGTCTCTCCGTCCCTGTGTCTGTCCGGCTGTCTCTGGACCGTCGCGTCCCCTCATCTGTGTGAATTCTTCCTTGTCTGTGTGTCCCTGTGTCTGCTCGGCCATCTCTGGACCATCGCGTCCCTCTGTCTGTGTGAATTCTGCCTTCTCTGTCCGTCCCTGTGTCTTCCCGGCCATCTCTGGACTGTCGCGTCCCCCCGTCTGTGTCAATTCTGCCTTCTCTGTCCGTCCCTGTGTCTGCCTGGCCATCTCCGGACCGTTGCGAACCCCCGTCTGTGTGAATTCTGCCTTGTCTGTCTGTCTCTGTGTGAGCCCGGCCAAGTCTGGACCGTCACGTCCGTTTGTATGTTAAAATTCTCTCTTGTCTGTCTGTCCCTGTGTCTGCCCGGCCATCTCTGGACCGTCGCGTCCGTCCGTCTGTGTGAATTCTGCTTTGTCTGTCCATCCCTGTGTCTGCCCGGCCAACTCTCGGGACCGGCGCATCCCTCGGTCTGTGTGAATTCTACCTTGTCTGTCTGTCCCTGTGTCTCCCCGGCCATCTCTGGACTGTCGCGTCCCCCCGTCTGTGTGAATTCTGCCTTGTGTGTCTGTCCCGGTGTCTGCCCGGCCATCTCTGGACCGTCGCATCCCCCGTCTGTGTGAATTCTCCCTTGTCTGTGTGTCCCTGTGTCTGCCCGGCCATCTCTGGACCGTCGCATCCCCCCATCTGTGTGATTTCTGCCTTGTCTGTGTGTCCCTGTGTCTGCCCGGTCATCTCTGGACCATCGCGTCCCCCCGTCTGTGTGAATTCTGCCTTCTCTGTCTATCCCTGTGTGTGCCAGGCCATATCTGTACCGTCATGTCCCCCCGTTTGTGTGAATTCTGCCTTGTCTGTCCGTCCCTGTGTCTGCCTGGCCATCTCTGGACCGTCGCGTCCCCTGCTCTGTGTGAATTCTGCCTTGTTTCTCTGTCTCTGTGTCTTCCCAGCCATCTCTGGACCGTCCCGTCCCCTGGTCTGTGTGAATTCTGCCTTGTCTGTCCGTCCCTGCATCTACCCGGCCATCTCTGGACTGGCGCGTCTGTCTGTCTGTGTCAATTCTGCCTTGTCTGTCCGTCCCTGTGTCTGTCCGGCTGTCTCTGGACCGTTGTGTCCCCTCGTCACTGTGAATTCTGCCTTGTCTATGTTTCCCTGTGTCTGCCTGGTCATCTCTGGACCGTCGCATCCCCTGTTCTGTGTGAATTCTGCCTTTTTTGTGTGTCCCTGTGTCTGCCGGGCCATCTCTGTACCGTTGCGTCCCCCCATCTGTGTGAATTCAGCCTTGTCTGTGTGTCCCTGTGTCTCCCCGGCCATCTCTGGACCGTTGCGTCCCCCCGTCATTGTGAATTCTGCCTTGTCTGTCCATCCCTGTGTCTGCCCGGCCATCTCTGGACCGTTGCATCTCTCCGTCTGTGTGAATTCTGCCTGTCTGTCCGTCCCTGTGTCTGCCCGGCCATCTCTGCACCGGCGCGTCCGTCCGTCTGTGTGAATTCTGCCTTGTCTGTCTGTCTCTGTGTCCTCCCGGCCATCTCTGGACCGGCGCGTCCCCCCGTCTGTGTGAATTCTGCCTTGTCTGTCCCTCCCTGTATCTGCCCGGCCATCTCTAGACCGTCGCGTCCCCCCATGTGTGTGAATTCTGGCTTGTATGTCTGTCCCTGTGTCTGTCTGGCGATCTCTGGACTGGCGCGTTCGTCCGTTTGTGTGAATTCTGCCTTGTGTGTCTGTCCCGGTGTCTGCCCAGCCATCTCTGGACCATCGCCTCCGTTCGTCTTTGTGAATTCTGCCTTGTCTGTCCGTCTCTATGTCAGCCCGGCCATCTCTGGACCGTCGCATCCCCCCGTCTGTGTGAATTCTGCCTTGTCTGCCCGTCCTTGTGTCTGCCCGGGCATCTCTGGACCGGCGCATCCTCCGGTCTGTGTGAATTCTGCCTTGTCTGTCCGTCCCTGTGTCTGCCCGGCCATCTCTGGACCATCGCGTCCCCCGGTCTGTGTGAATTCTGCCTCGTCTGTTCGTCCCTGTGTCTGCCCGGCCATCTCTGGACCGGCGCATCCGTCCGTCTGTGTGAATTCTGCCTTGTCTGTCCGTCCCTGTATCTACCTGGCCATCTCTGGACCGTCGCCTCGCCCCGTCTGTGTGAATTCTGCCTTGTCTGTCCGTCCCTGTATCTACCTGGCCATCTCTGGACCATCGCGTCCCCCGGTCTGTGTGAATTCTGCCTCGTCTGTTCGTCCCTGTGTCTGCCCGGCTATCTCTCAACCGTCGCATCCGTCTGTCTGTGTGAATTCTGCCTTGTCTTTCCGCCCCTGTGTCTGCCCGGCCATCTCTGGACCGTCGCATCCCCCGGTCTGTGTGAATTCTGCCTTGTCTGTCCGTCCCTGTGTCTGTCCGGCCACCTCTGGACCGTCGAATCCCCCATTCTGTGTGAATTCTGCCTTGTCTGTCCGTCCCTGTGTCTGCCCGGCCATCTCTGGACCTGCGTGTCCGTCCGTCTGGGTTAATTCTGCCTTGTCTGTCCGTCCCTGTGTCTGCCCGGCCATCTCTGAAACGGCGCGTCCGTCAGTCTGTTTGAATTCTGCCTTGTCTGTCCGTCTCTGTGTCTCCCCGGCTGTCTCTGGACTCTCGTGTCCCCTCATCTCTGTGAATTGTGCCTTGTCTGTCCGTCCCCTATGTCTGCCCGGCCATCTC
This sequence comes from Gopherus flavomarginatus, assembly GCF_025201925.1. Lineage (NCBI taxonomy): Eukaryota > Metazoa > Chordata > Testudines > Testudinidae > Gopherus > Gopherus flavomarginatus. The sequence continues at coordinate 1,542,934 of NC_066621.1, read as the reverse complement.
TGGACTGTCGCGTCCCCCAGTCTGTGTGAATTCTCCCTTGTTTGTGTCTCCCTGTGTCTGTCCAGACATCTCTGGACTGTCGCGTCCCCCCCGTCTGTGTGAATTCTGCCTTCTCTGTCTGTCTCCGTGTCTGCCCGGCCATCTCTGGACGGTCGCGTCCGTCCGTCTGTGTGAATTCTGCCTTGTCTGTCCGTCCCTGTGTCTCCCTGGCCATCTCCGGACCGTTGCGTCCCCCCGTCTGTGTGAATTCTGCCTTGTGTGTCTGTCCCGGTGTCTGCCCGGCCATCTCTGGACCGTCGCGTCCCCCCGTCTGTGTGAATTCTGCCTTGTCTGTCTGTCCCTGTGTCTGCCCGGCCATCTCTGGACAGTTGCGTCCCCCTGTCTGCGTGAATTCTGCCTTGTCTCTCTGTCCCTGTGTCTGCCCGGCCATCTCTAGACCGTTGCGTCCGTCCGTCTGTGTCAATTCTGCCTTGTCTGTCCGTCCCTGTGTCTGCCTGGCCATCTCTGGACCGTCGCGTCCCCCGGTCTGTGTGAATTCTGCCTTGTCTGTCCGTCCCTGTGTCTGCCGGGCCATCTCCGGACCGTCGAATCCCCCGGTCTGTGTGAATTCTGCCTTGTCTGTCCGTCCCTGTGTCTGCCCGGCCATCTCTTGACCGGCGCGTCCGTCTGTCTGTGTGAATTCTGCCTTGTCTGTCCGTCCCTGTGTCTGCCTGGCCATCTCTGGACCGTCGTGTCCCCTCGTCTGTGTGAATTCTGCCTTGTCTGTCCGTCCCTGTGTTTCCCAGGCCATCTCTGGACCGTCGCGTCCCCCAGTCTGTGTGAATTCTGCCTTGTCTCTTTGTCCCTGTGTCTGTCCAGCCATCTCTGGACTGTCGCGGCCCCCGTCTGTGTGAATTCTGCCTTGTCTGTCTGTCCCTGTGTCTGCCCGGCCATCTCTGGACCGTCGCGTCCACCCGTCTGTGTGAATACTGCCTTGTCTGCGTGTCCCTGTGTCTCCCCGGCCATCTCTGGACCGGCGCGTCCGTCTGTCTGTGTGAATTCTGCCTTCTCTGTCCGTCCCTGTGTCTGCCCGGCCATCTCTGGACCGGCGCGTCCGTCTGTCTGTGTGAATTCTGCCTTGTCTGTCTGTCCCTGTGTCTGCCCGGCCATCTCTGGACAGTCGCGTCCCCCTGTCTGTGTGAATTCTGCCTTGTCTCTCTGTCCCTGTGTCTGCCCGGCCATCTCTGGACCGTCGCGTCCGTCCGTCTGTGTCAATTCTGCCTTGTCTGTCCGTCCCTGTGTCTGCCTGGCCATCTCTGGACCGTCGCGTCCCCCCGTCTGTGTGAATTCTGCCTTCTCTGTCCGTCCCTGTGTCTGCCCGGCCATCTCTGGACCGGCGCGTCAGTCTGTCTGTGTGAATTCTGCCTTGTCTCTCCGTCCCTGTGTCTGTCCGGCTGTCTCTGGACCGTCGCGTCCCCTCATCTGTGTGAATTCTTCCTTGTCTGTGTGTCCCTGTGTCTGCTCGGCCATCTCTGGACCATCGCGTCCCTCTGTCTGTGTGAATTCTGCCTTCTCTGTCCGTCCCTGTGTCTTCCCGGCCATCTCTGGACTGTCGCGTCCCCCCGTCTGTGTCAATTCTGCCTTCTCTGTCCGTCCCTGTGTCTGCCTGGCCATCTCCGGACCGTTGCGAACCCCCGTCTGTGTGAATTCTGCCTTGTCTGTCTGTCTCTGTGTGAGCCCGGCCAAGTCTGGACCGTCACGTCCGTTTGTATGTTAAAATTCTCTCTTGTCTGTCTGTCCCTGTGTCTGCCCGGCCATCTCTGGACCGTCGCGTCCGTCCGTCTGTGTGAATTCTGCTTTGTCTGTCCATCCCTGTGTCTGCCCGGCCAACTCTCGGGACCGGCGCATCCCTCGGTCTGTGTGAATTCTACCTTGTCTGTCTGTCCCTGTGTCTCCCCGGCCATCTCTGGACTGTCGCGTCCCCCCGTCTGTGTGAATTCTGCCTTGTGTGTCTGTCCCGGTGTCTGCCCGGCCATCTCTGGACCGTCGCATCCCCCCGTCTGTGTGAATTCTCCCTTGTCTGTGTGTCCCTGTGTCTGCCCGGCCATCTCTGGACCGTCGCATCCCCCCATCTGTGTGATTTCTGCCTTGTCTGTGTGTCCCTGTGTCTGCCCGGTCATCTCTGGACCATCGCGTCCCCCCGTCTGTGTGAATTCTGCCTTCTCTGTCTATCCCTGTGTGTGCCAGGCCATATCTGTACCGTCATGTCCCCCCGTTTGTGTGAATTCTGCCTTGTCTGTCCGTCCCTGTGTCTGCCTGGCCATCTCTGGACCGTCGCGTCCCCTGCTCTGTGTGAATTCTGCCTTGTTTCTCTGTCTCTGTGTCTTCCCAGCCATCTCTGGACCGTCCCGTCCCCTGGTCTGTGTGAATTCTGCCTTGTCTGTCCGTCCCTGCATCTACCCGGCCATCTCTGGACTGGCGCGTCTGTCTGTCTGTGTCAATTCTGCCTTGTCTGTCCGTCCCTGTGTCTGTCCGGCTGTCTCTGGACCGTTGTGTCCCCTCGTCACTGTGAATTCTGCCTTGTCTATGTTTCCCTGTGTCTGCCTGGTCATCTCTGGACCGTCGCATCCCCTGTTCTGTGTGAATTCTGCCTTTTTTGTGTGTCCCTGTGTCTGCCGGGCCATCTCTGTACCGTTGCGTCCCCCCATCTGTGTGAATTCAGCCTTGTCTGTGTGTCCCTGTGTCTCCCCGGCCATCTCTGGACCGTTGCGTCCCCCCGTCATTGTGAATTCTGCCTTGTCTGTCCATCCCTGTGTCTGCCCGGCCATCTCTGGACCGTTGCATCTCTCCGTCTGTGTGAATTCTGCCTGTCTGTCCGTCCCTGTGTCTGCCCGGCCATCTCTGCACCGGCGCGTCCGTCCGTCTGTGTGAATTCTGCCTTGTCTGTCTGTCTCTGTGTCCTCCCGGCCATCTCTGGACCGGCGCGTCCCCCCGTCTGTGTGAATTCTGCCTTGTCTGTCCCTCCCTGTATCTGCCCGGCCATCTCTAGACCGTCGCGTCCCCCCATGTGTGTGAATTCTGGCTTGTATGTCTGTCCCTGTGTCTGTCTGGCGATCTCTGGACTGGCGCGTTCGTCCGTTTGTGTGAATTCTGCCTTGTGTGTCTGTCCCGGTGTCTGCCCAGCCATCTCTGGACCATCGCCTCCGTTCGTCTTTGTGAATTCTGCCTTGTCTGTCCGTCTCTATGTCAGCCCGGCCATCTCTGGACCGTCGCATCCCCCCGTCTGTGTGAATTCTGCCTTGTCTGCCCGTCCTTGTGTCTGCCCGGGCATCTCTGGACCGGCGCATCCTCCGGTCTGTGTGAATTCTGCCTTGTCTGTCCGTCCCTGTGTCTGCCCGGCCATCTCTGGACCATCGCGTCCCCCGGTCTGTGTGAATTCTGCCTCGTCTGTTCGTCCCTGTGTCTGCCCGGCCATCTCTGGACCGGCGCATCCGTCCGTCTGTGTGAATTCTGCCTTGTCTGTCCGTCCCTGTATCTACCTGGCCATCTCTGGACCGTCGCCTCGCCCCGTCTGTGTGAATTCTGCCTTGTCTGTCCGTCCCTGTATCTACCTGGCCATCTCTGGACCATCGCGTCCCCCGGTCTGTGTGAATTCTGCCTCGTCTGTTCGTCCCTGTGTCTGCCCGGCTATCTCTCAACCGTCGCATCCGTCTGTCTGTGTGAATTCTGCCTTGTCTTTCCGCCCCTGTGTCTGCCCGGCCATCTCTGGACCGTCGCATCCCCCGGTCTGTGTGAATTCTGCCTTGTCTGTCCGTCCCTGTGTCTGTCCGGCCACCTCTGGACCGTCGAATCCCCCATTCTGTGTGAATTCTGCCTTGTCTGTCCGTCCCTGTGTCTGCCCGGCCATCTCTGGACCTGCGTGTCCGTCCGTCTGGGTTAATTCTGCCTTGTCTGTCCGTCCCTGTGTCTGCCCGGCCATCTCTGAAACGGCGCGTCCGTCAGTCTGTTTGAATTCTGCCTTGTCTGTCCGTCTCTGTGTCTCCCCGGCTGTCTCTGGACTCTCGTGTCCCCTCATCTCTGTGAATTGTGCCTTGTCTGTCCGTCCCCTGTGTCTGCCCGGCCATCTCTGGACTGTCGCGTCCCCCAGTCTGTGTGAATTCTCCCTTGTTTGTGTCTCCCTGTGTCTGTCCAGACATCTCTGGACTGTCGCGTCCCCCCGTCTGTGTGAATTCTGCCTTGTCTGTGTGTCCCTGTGTCTGCCTGGCCATCTCTGGACCGTCGCGTGCCCCCGTCTGTGTGAATTCTGCCTTGTCTCTGTGTCCCTGTGTCTGACCGGCCATATCTGGACCGTCATGTCCCCCCGTCTGTGTGAATTCTGCCCTGTCTGTCCGTCCCTGTGTCTGCCTGGCCATCTCTGGACCGCCGCGTCCCCTGGTCTGTGTGAATTCTGCCTTGTCTGTCTGTCCCTGTGAATTCCCAGCCATCTCTGGACCGTCACGTCCCCTGGTCTGTGTGAATTCTGCCTTGTCTCTCCGTCCCTGTGTCTGCCCGGCCATCTCTGGACCGGCGCGTCCGTCTCTCTGTGTGAATTCTGTCTTGTCTGTCCGTCCCTTTGTCTCTCCGGCTGTCTCTGGACCGTCGTGTCCCCTCGTCTCTGTGAATTCTGCCTTGTCTGTGTGTCCTTGTGTCTACCTGACCATCTGTGGACCGTCGCGTCCCCCCGTCTGTGTGAATTCTGCCTCGTCTGTGTGTCCCTGTGTCTCCCCGGCCATCTCTGGACAGTCGCATCCTCCCATCTGTGTGAATTCTGCCTTGTCTGTGTGTCCCTGTGTCTGCCCGGCCATCTCTGGACCATTGCGTCCCCCTGTCTGTGTGAATTGTGCCTTGTCTGTCCATCCCTCTGTCTTCCCGGCCATCTCTGGACGGTCGCGTTCACCTGTCTGTGTGAATTCTGCCTTGTCTGTCCATCCCTGTGTCTGCCCGGCCATCTCTGGACCGTCGTGTCCCGCCGTCTGTGTGAATTCTGCCTTCTCTGTCCGTCCCTGTGTCTTCCTGGCCATCTCTGGACTATCGCGTCCCCCCGTCTGTGTGAAAACTGCCTTGTCTGTCCGTCCCTGTGTCTGCCTGGCCATCTCTGGACCGGCGCGTCCGTCCGTCTGTGTGAATTCTGCCTTGTCTGTCTGTCCCTGTGTCCTCCCGGCCATCTCTGGACCGGCGCATCTCTCCGTCTGTGTGAATTCTGCCTTGTCTGTCCATCCCTGTGTCTGCCCGGCCATCTCTGGACCGTCGCGTCCCCCCATGTGTGTGAATTCTGCCTTGTCTGTCTGTCCCTGTGTCCTCCCGGCCATCTCTGGACCGGCGCATCTCTCCGTCTGTGTGAATTCTGCCTTGTCTGTCCATCCCTGTGTCTGCCCGGCCATCTCTGGACCGTCGCGTCCCCCCATGTGTGTGAATTCTGCCTTGTCTGTCTGTCCCTGTGTCTGCTCGGCGATCTCTTGACTGTCGCGTCCCCCCATGTGTGTGAATTCCGGCTTGTCTGTCAGTCCCTGTTTCTGTCTGGCGATCTCTGGACCGGCGCGTCCGTCCGTTTGTGTGAATTCTGCCTTGTGTGTCTGTCCCGGTGTCTGCCCGGCCATCTCTGGACCGTCGCCTCCGTCCGTCTGTGTGAATTCTGCCTTGTCTGTCCGTCCCTGTGTCTTCCCAGCCATCTCTGGACCGTCGCGTCCCCCCGTCTGTGTGAATTCTGCCTTGTCTGTCTGTCTCTGTGTCTGCCCGGCCATCTCTGGACGGTCGCGTCCGTCCGTCTGTGTGAATTCTGCTTTGTCTGTCCGTCCCTGTGTCTGCCCGGCCATCTCTGGACCGTCGCGTCCCCCGGTCTGTGTGAATTCTGCCTTGTCTGTCCGTCCCTGTGTCTGCCGGGCCATCTCTGGACTGTCGCGTCCCCCAGTCTGTGTGAATTCTCCCTTGCTTGTGTCTCCCTGTGTCTGTCCAGACATCTCTGGACTGTCGCGTCCCCCCGTCTGTGTGAATTCTGCCTTGTCTGTCTGTCCCTGTGTCTGCCTGGCCATCTCTGGAACGTCACGTCCCCCCATCTGTGTGAATTCTGCCTTGTCTGTGTGTCCCTGTGTCTGACCGGCCATATCTGGACCGTCATGTCCCCCCGTCTGTGTGAATTCTGCCCTGTCTGTCCGTCCCTGTGTCTGCCTGGCCATCTCTGGACCACCGCGTCCCCTGGTCTGTGTGAATTCTGCCTTGTCTGTCTGTCCCTATGAATTCCCAGCCATCTCTGGACCGTCACGTCCCCTGGTGTGTGTTAATTCTGCCTTTTCTCTCCGTCCCTGTGTCTGCCCGGCCATCTCTGGACCGGCGCGTCCGTCTCTCTGTGTGAATTCTGTCTTGTCTGTCCGTCCCTTTGTCTCTCCGGCTGTCTCTGGACCGTCGTGTCCCCTCGTCTCTGTGAATTCTGCCTTGTCTGTGTGTCCTTGTGTCTGCCTGACCATCTGTGGACCGTCGCGTCCCCCCATCTGTGTGAATTCTGCCTCGTCTGTGTGTCCCTGTGTCTCCCCGGCCATCTCTGGACAGTCGCATCCCCCCATCTGTGTGAATTCTGCCTTGTCTGTGTGTCCCTGTGTCTGCCCGGCCATCTCTGGACCATTGCGTCCCCCTGTCTGTGTGAATTGTGCCTTGTCTGTCCATCCCTCTGTCTTCCCGGCCATCTCTGGACGGTCGCGTCCCCCTGTCTGTGTGAATTCTGCCTTGTCTGTCCGTCCCTGTGTCTGCCCGGCCATCTCTGGACCGTCGTGTCCCGCCGTCTGTGTGAATTCTTCCTTCTCTGTCCGTCCCTGTGTCTTCCTGGCCATCTCTGGACTGTCGCGTCCCCCCGTCTGTGTGAAATCTGCCTTGTCTGTCCGTCCCTGTGTCTGCCTGGCCATCTCTGGACCGGCGCGTCCGTCCGTCTGTGTGAATTCTGCCTTGTCTGTCTGTCCCTGTGTCCTCCCGGCCATCTCTGGACCGGCGCATCTCTCCGTCTGTGTGAATTCTGCCTTGTCTGTCCGTCCCTGTGTCTGCCCGGCCATCTCTGGACCGTCGCGTCCCCTCATGTGTGTGAATTCTGCCTTGTCTGTCTGTCCCTGTGTCTGCTCGGCGATCTCTTGACTGTCGCGTCCCCCCATGTGTGTGAATTCTGGCTTGTCTGTCAGTCCCTGTTTCTGTCTGGCGATCTCTGGACCGGCGCGTCCGTCCGTTTGTGTGAATTCTGCCTTGTGTGTCTGTCCCGGTGTCTGCCCGGCCATCTCTGGACCGTCGCCTCCGTCCGTCTGTGTGAATTCTGCCTTGTCTGTCCGTCCCTGTGTCTTCCCAGCCATCTCTGGACCGTCGCGTTGTCATGGAGTCACCGGGCGATGCTCTGGAACTGCTCCCCGTCAAGCCAGTCAGGACTTTGGGGAGCCTCCTCTCCCTTGGAGCAGACTTGTTTAGGGCAAGAAGCTCACACAGCTTCACCTCCTGGGTCTCTCCTTGGAGCATTTAGCATCCTCTGCCCCTCCGTGCGCTTCCCACAGCGAGTCCTCCCCAGTGGGGTCCTGGGGGGGCCACAGGGTCCTGCCCCCCCACTTTGCAGTCAGATGCGACTCTCAGCCAGCCAGTAACACAGAGGTTTATTTGATGACAGGAACAGGGTCTAAAACAGAGCTTGTAGATACAGTGAACCGGACCCCTCGGCTGGGTCCATTCTGGGGGGCAGTGAGCCAGACCCCCAGGTCTGCCCTCCACCCTTGACCCCAGCCAGCTCCAGACTAACAACCCCTCCCAGCCCCTCCTCTCTCCTCAGCCCCTTTCCCAGGCCAGGAGGTCACCTGATCCCTTTGTCTCCAACACCTTCAGCTGGCACCTTTGCAGAGGAGGGGCCCAGGCCATCAGTTGCTAGGAGACAGAGCGTCAGGCATTTAGGTGCACTGGCCCTTTGCTCTGCCAGATACTTAAGAACTGCTATGGGGACACTGAGGCACCAACACAGTATTCAGAGAAAACATTAAGAACTTTCCCAGTTCGTCACACGCGTCCCCCCGTCTGTGTGAATTCTGCCTTGTCTGTCTGTCCCTGTGTCTGAATGGCCATCTCTGGACCGTTGCGTCCGTCCGTCTGTGTGAATTCTGCCTTGTCTGTCCGTCCCTGTGTCTGCCCGGCCATCTCTGGACCGTCGCGTCCCCTGGTCTGTGTGAATTCTGCCTTGTCTGTCCGTCCCTGTGTCTGCCGGGCCATCTCTGGACCGTCGAATCCCCCTGTCTTTGTGAATTCTGCCTTGTCTGTCCGTCCCTGTGTCTGCCCGGCCACCTCTGGACCGGCGCGTCCCCTCGTCTGTGTGAATTCTGCCTTGTCTGTCCGTCCCTGTGTCTGCCAGGCCATCTCTGTACCGGCGCGTCCATCTGTCTGTGTGAATTCTACCTTGTCTGTCCGTCCCTGTGTCTGCCCAGCTGTCTCTGGAACGTCGTGTCCCCTCGTCTCTATGCATTCTGCCTTGTCTGTACGTCCCCTGTGTCTGCCCGGCTATCTCTGGACCGTCGCGTCCCCCAGTCTTTGTGAATTCTGCCTTGTCTGTGTCTCCCTGTGTCTGCTCGGCCATATCTGGACCGTCATGTCCCCCCGTCTGTGTGAATTATGCCTTGTCTGTCCGTCCCTGTGTCTGCCCGGCCATCTCTGGACCGGCGCGTCCCCCCATGTGTGTGAATTCTGCCTTGTCTGTCTGTCCCTGTGTCTGCTCGGCGATCTCTTGACTGTCGCGTCCCCCCATGTGTGTGAATTCCGGCTTGTCTGTCAGTCCCTGTTTCTGTCTGGCGATCTCTGGACCGGCGCGTCCGTCCGTTTGTGTGAATTCTGCCTTGTGTGTCTGTCCCGGTGTCTGCCCGGCTATCTCTGGACCGTCGCCTCCGTCCGTCTGTGTGAATTCTGCCTTGTCTGTCCGTCCCTGTGTCTTCCCAGCCATCTCTGGACCGTCGCGTCCCCCCGTCTGTGTGAATTCTGCCTTGTCTGTCTGTCTCTGTGTCTGCCCGGCCATCTCTGGACGGTCGCGTCCGTCCGTCTGTGTGAATTCTGCTTTGTCTGTCCGTCCCTGTGTCTGCCCGGCCATCTCTGGACCGTCGCGTCCCCCGGTCTGTGTGAATTCTGCCTTGTCTGTCCGTCCCTGTGTCTGCCGGGCCATCTCTGGACTGTCGCGTCCCCCAGTCTGTGTGAATTCTCCCTTGCTTGTGTCTCCCTGTGTCTGTCCAGACATCTCTGGACTGTCGCGTCCCCCCGTCTGTGTGAATTCTGCCTTGTCTGTCTGTCCCTGTGTCTGCCTGGCCATCTCTGGAACGTCGCGTCCCCCCGTCTGTGTGAATTCTGCCTTGTCTGTGTGTCCCTGTGTCTGACCGGCCATATCTGGACCGTCATGTCCCCCCGTCTGTGTGAATTCTGCCCTGTCTGTCCGTCCCTGTGTCTGCCTGGCCATCTCTGGACCACCGCGTCCCCTGGTCTGTGTGAATTCTGCCTTGTCTGTCTGTCCCTATGAATTCCCAGCCATCTCTGGACCGTCACGTCCCCTGGTGTGTGTTAATTCTGCCTTTTCTCTCCGTCCCTGTGTCTGCCCGGCCATCTCTGGACCGGCGCGTCCGTCTCTCTGTGTGAATTCTGTCTTGTCTGTCCGTCCCTTTGTCTCTCCGGCTGTCTCTGGACCGTCGTGTCCCCTCGTCTCTGTGAATTCTGCCTTGTCTGTGTGTCCTTGTGTCTGCCTGACCATCTGTGGACCGTCGCGTCCCCCCATCTGTGTGAATTCTGCCTCGTCTGTGTGTCCCTGTGTCTCCCCGGCCATCTCTGGACAGTCGCATCCCCCCATCTGTGTGAATTCTGCCTTGTCTGTGTGTCCCTGTGTCTGCCCGGCCATCTCTGGACCATTGCGTCCCCCTGTCTGTGTGAATTGTGCCTTGTCTGTCCATCCCTCTGTCTTCCCGGCCATCTCTGGACGGTCGCGTCCCCCTGTCTGTGTGAATTCTGCCTTGTCTGTCCGTCCCTGTGTCTGCCCGGCCATCTCTGGACCGTCGTGTCCCGCCGTCTGTGTGAATTCTTCCTTCTCTGTCCGTCCCTGTGTCTTCCTGGCCATCTCTGGACTGTCGCGTCCCCCCGTCTGTGTGAAATCTGCCTTGTCTGTCCGTCCCTGTGTCTGCCTGGCCATCTCTGGACCGGCGCGTCCGTCCGTCTGTGTGAATTCTGCCTTGTCTGTCTGTCCCTGTGTCCTCCCGGCCATCTCTGGACCGGCGCATCTCTCCGTCTGTGTGAATTCTGCCTTGTCTGTCCGTCCCTGTATCTGCCCGGCCATCTCTGGACCGTCGCGTCCCCTCATGTGTGTGAATTCTGCCTTGTCTGTCTGTCCCTGTGTCTGCTCGGCGATCTCTTGACTGTCGCGTCCCCCCATGTGTGTGAATTCTGGCTTGTCTGTCAGTCCCTGTTTCTGTCTGGCGATCTCTGGACCGGCGCGTCCGTCCGTTTGTGTGAATTCTGCCTTGTGTGTCTGTCCCGGTGTCTGCCCGGCCATCTCTGGACCGTCGCCTCCGTCCGTCTGTGTGAATTCTGCCTTGTCTGTCCGTCCCTGTGTCTTCCCAGCCATCTCTGGACCGTCGCGTTGTCATGGAGTCACCGGGCGATGCTCTGGAACTGCTCCCCGTCAAGCCAGTCAGGACTTTGGGGAGCCTCCTCTCCCTTGGAGCAGACTTGTTTAGGGCAAGAAGCTCACACAGCTTCACCTCCTGGGTCTCTCCTTGGAGCATTTAGCATCCTCTGCCCCTCCGTGCGCTTCCCACAGCGAGTCCTCCCCAGTGGGGTCCTGGGGGGGCCACAGGGTCCTGCCCCCCCACTTTGCAGTCAGATGCGACTCTCAGCCAGCCAGTAACACAGAGGTTTATTTGATGACAGGAACAGGGTCTAAAACAGAGCTTGTAGATACAGTGAACCGGACCCCTCGGCTGGGTCCATTCTGGGGGGCAGTGAGCCAGACCCCCAGGTCTGCCCTCCACCCTTGACCCCAGCCAGCTCCAGACTAACAACCCCTCCCAGCCCCTCCTCTCTCCTCAGCCCCTTTCCCAGGCCAGGAGGTCACCTGATCCCTTTGTCTCCAACACCTTCAGCTGGCACCTTTGCAGAGGAGGGGCCCAGGCCATCAGTTGCTAGGAGACAGAGCGTCAGGCATTTAGGTGCACTGGCCCTTTGCTCTGCCAGATACTTAAGAACTGCTATGGGGACACTGAGGCACCAACACAGTATTCAGAGAAAACATTAAGAACTTTCCCAGTTCGTCACACGCGTCCCCCCGTCTGTGTGAATTCTGCCTTGTCTGTCTGTCCCTGTGTCTGAATGGCCATCTCTGGACCGTCGCGTCCGTCCGTCTGTGTGAATTCTGCCTTGTCTGTCCGTCCCTGTGTCTGCCCGGCCATCTCTGGACCGTCGCGTCCCCTGGTCTGTGTGAATTCTGCCTTGTCTGTCCGTCCCTGTGTCTGCCGGGCCATCTCTGGACCGTCGAATCCCCCTGTCTTTGTGAATTCTGCCTTGTCTGTCCGTCCCTGTGTCTGCCCGGCCACCTCTGGACCGGCGCGTCCCCTCGTCTGTGTGAATTCTGCCTTGTCTGTCCGTCCCTGTGTCTGCCAGGCCATCTCTGTACCGGCGCGTCCATCTGTCTGTGTGAATTCTACCTTGTCTGTCCGTCCCTGTGTCTGCCCAGCTGTCTCTGGACCGTCGTGTCCCCTCGTCTCTATGCATTTTGCCTTGTCTGTACGTCCCCTGTGTCTGCCCGGCTATCTCTGGACCGTCGCGTCCCCCAGTCTTTGTGAATTCTGCCTTGTCTGTGTCTCCCTGTGTCTGCCCGGCCATCTCTGGACTGTCGCGTCCCCCCGTCTGTGTGAATTCTGCCTTGTCTGTCCGTCCCTGTGTCTGCCTGGCCATCTCCGGACAGTTGCGTCCCCCCGTCTGTGTGAATTCTGCTTCGTCTGTCCGTCCCTGTGACTTCCCCGCCATCTCTGGACCGTCGCATCCCACGGTCTGTGTGAATTCTGCCTTGTCTATCCGTCTCTGTGTCAGCCCGACCATGTCTGGACCGTCGTGTCCGTTTGTATGTTTAAATTCTGCCTTGTCTGTCTGTCCCTGTGTCTGTCCGGCCATCTCTGGACCGTCGCGTCCGTCCGTCTGTGTGAATTCTGCTTCGTCTGTCCGTCCCTGTGACTTCCCGGCCATCTCTGGACCGTCGCATCCCACGGCCTGTGTGAATTCTGCCTTGCCTGTCCGTCCCTGTGTCTGCCCGGCCATCTCTGGACCGTCGCGTCCCCCGGTCTGTGTGAATTCTGCCTTGTCTGTCCATCCCTGTGTCTGCCTGGCCATATCTGGACCGTCATGTCCCCACGTCTGTGGGAATTCTGCCTTGTCTGTCCATCCCTGTGTCAGCCCGGCCATGTCTGGACCGTCGCGTCCGTTTGTATGTTTAAATTCTGCCTTGTCTGTCTGTCCCTGTGTCTGCCCGGCCATCCCTGGACCGTCGCGTCCGTCCGTCTGTGTGAATTCCGCTTTGTCTGTCCATCCCTGTGACTTTCCGGCTATCTCTGGACCGTCGCATCCCCCGGTCTGTGTGAATTCTGCCTTGTCTGTCCGTCCCTGTGTCTGCCCGGCCATCTCTGGACCGGCGCATCCCCCGGTCTGTGTGAATTCTGCCTTGTCTGTCCATCCCTGTGTCTGCCCGGCCATCTCTGGACCGTCGCGTCCCCCGGTCTGTGTGAATTCTGCCTTGTCTTTCCGTCCCTGTGTCTGCCCGGCTATCTCTGGACCAGCGCGTCCGTCTGTCTGTGTGAATTCTGCCTTGTCTGTTCATCCGTGTATCTGCCCGGCTATCTCTGGACCGTCGCGTCCCCGCATCTGTGTGAATTCTGCCTTGTCTGTGTGTCCCTGTGTCTGCCTGGCCATCTCTGGACCATCGTGTCCCCCCGTCTGTGTGAATTCTTCCTTGTCTGTCCATCCCTGTGTCTGCCCGGCCATATCTGGACCGTCATGTCCCCCCGTCTGTGTGAATTCTGCCTTGTCTGTCCATCCCTGTGTCTGCCCGGCCATATCTGGACCGTCATGTCCCCCCGTCTGTGTGAATTCTGCCTGTCTGTCCGTCCCTGTGTCTGCCCGGCCATCTCTGGACCGGCGCGTCCGTCCGTCTGTGTGAATTCTGCCTTGTCTGTTCATCCCTGTATCTGCCCGGCCATCTCTGGACTGTCGCGTTCCCCCATCTGTGAGAATTTTGCCTTGGCTGTCTGTCCTTGTGCCTGCCCGGCCATCTCTGGATCGTCGTGTCCCCCCGTCTCTGTGAATTCTGCCTTGTGTGTCTGTTCCGGTGTCTGCCCGGCCATCTCTGGACCGTCGCATCCCCCCGTCTGTGTGAATTCTGCCTTGTCTGTGTGTCCCTGTGTCTGCCCGGCCATCTCTGGACCGGTGCGTCCCCCCGTCTGTGTGAATTCTGCCTTGCCTGTCCGTCCCTCTGTCGGCCCGGCCATCTCTGGACCGTCGCGTCCCCCCATGTGTGTGAATTCTGCTTTGTCTGTCTGTCCCTGTGTCTGCCTGGCCATCTCTGGACCGTCGCGTCCCCTCGTCTGTGTGAATTCTGCCTTGTCTGTGTGTCCCTGTATCTGCCCGGCCATATCTGGACCGTCATGTCCCCCCGTCTGTGTGAATTATGCCTTGTCTGTCCGTCCCTGTGTCTGCCTGGCCATTTCTGGACCGTCGAGTCCCCCCGTCTGTGTGAATTATGCCTTGTCTGTCCGTCCCTGTGTCTGCCGGGCCATCTCTGGACTGTCGCGTCCCCCAGTCTGTGTGAATTCTCCCTTGCTTGTGTCTCCCTGTGTCTGTCCAGACATCTCTGGACTGTCGCGTCCCCCCGTCTGTGTGAATTCTGCCTTGTCTGTCTGTCCCTGTGTCTGCCTGGCCATCTCTGGAACGTCGCGTCCCCCCGTCTGTGTGAATTCTGCCTTGTCTGTGTGTCCCTGTGTCTGACCGGCCATATCTGGACCGTCATGTCCCCCCGTCTGTGTGAATTCTGCCCTGTCTGTCCGTCCCTGTGTCTGCCTGGCCATCTCTGGACCACCGCGTCCCCTGGTCTGTGTGAATTCTGCCTTGTCTGTCTGTCCCTATGAATTCCCAGCCATCTCTGGACCGTCACGTCCCCTGGTGTGTGTTAATTCTGCCTTTTCTCTCCGTCCCTGTGTCTGCCCGGCCATCTCTGGACCGGCGCGTCCGTCTCTCTGTGTGAATTCTGTCTTGTCTGTCCGTCCCTTTGTCTCTCCGGCTGTCTCTGGACCGTCGTGTCCCCTCGTCTCTGTGAATTCTGCCTTGTCTGTGTGTCCTTGTGTCTGCCTGACCATCTGTGGACCGTCGCGTCCCCCCATCTGTGTGAATTCTGCCTCGTCTGTGTGTCCCTGTGTCTCCCCGGCCATCTCTGGACAGTCGCATCCCCCCATCTGTGTGAATTCTGCCTTGTCTGTGTGTCCCTGTGTCTGCCCGGCCATCTCTGGACCATTGCGTCCCCCTGTCTGTGTGAATTGTGCCTTGTCTGTCCATCCCTCTGTCTTCCCGGCCATCTCTGGACGGTCGCGTCCCCCTGTCTGTGTGAATTCTGCCTTGTCTGTCCGTCCCTGTGTCTGCCCGGCCATCTCTGGACCGTCGTGTCCCGCCGTCTGTGTGAATTCTTCCTTCTCTGTCCGTCCCTGTGTCTTCCTGGCCATCTCTGGACTGTCGCGTCCCCCTGTCTGTCTGAATTCTTCCTTCTCTGTCCGTCCCTGTGTCTTCCTGGCCATCTCTGGACTGTCGCGTCCCCCTGTCTGTCTGAATTCTGCCTTGTCTGTCCGTCCCTGTGTCTGCCCGGCCATCTCTGGACCGTCGTGTCCCGCCGTCTGTGTGAAATCTGCCTTGTCTGTCCGTCCCTGTGTCTGCCTGGCCATCTCTGGACCGGCGCGTCCGTCCGTCTGTGTGAATTCTGCCTTGTCTGTCTGTCCCTGTGTCCTCCCGGCCATCTCTGGACCGGCGCATCTCTCCGTCTGTGTGAATTCTGCCTTGTCTGTCCGTCCCTGTGTCTGCCCGGCCATCTCTGGACCGTCGCGTCCCCTCATGTGTGTGAATTCTGCCTTGTCTGTCTGTCCCTGTGTCTGCTCGGCGATCTCTTGACTGTCGCGTCCCCCCATGTGTGTGAATTCTGGCTTGTCTGTCAGTCCCTGTTTCTGTCTGGCGATCTCTGGACCGGCGCGTCCGTCCGTTTGTGTGAATTCTGCCTTGTGTGTCTGTCCCGGTGTCTGCCCGGCCATCTCTGGACCGTCGCCTCCGTCCGTCTGTGTGAATTCTGCCTTGTCTGTCCGTCCCTGTGTCTTCCCAGCCATCTCTGGACCGTCGCGTCCCCCCGTCTGTGTGAATTCTGCCTTGTCTGTCCGTCCCTGTGTCTTCCCAGCCATCTCTGGACCGTCGCGTTGTCATGGAGTCACCGGGCGATGCTCTGGAACTGCTCCCCGTCAAGCCAGTCAGGACTTTGGGGAGCCTCCTCTCCCTTGGAGCAGACTTGTTTAGGGCAAGAAGCTCACACAGCTTCACTTCCTGGGTCTCTCCTTGGAGCATTTAGCATCCTCTGCCCCTCCGTGCGCTTCCCACAGCGAGTCCTCCCCAGTGGGGTCCTGGGGGGGCCACAGGGTCCTGCCCCCCCACTTTGCAGTCAGATGCGACTCTCAGCCAGCCAGTAACACAGAGGTTTATTTGATGACAGGAACAGGGTCTAAAACAGAGCTTGTAGATACAGTGAACCGGACCCCTCGGCTGGGTCCATTCTGGGGGGCAGTGAGCCAGACCCCCAGGTCTGCCCTCCACCCTTGACCCCAGCCAGCTCCAGACTAACAACCCCTCCCAGCCCCTCCTCTCTCCTCAGCCCCTTTCCCAGGCCAGGAGGTCACCTGATCCCTTTGTCTCCAACACCTTCAGCTGGCACCTTTGCAGAGGAGGGGCCCAGGCCATCAGTTGCTAGGAGACAGAGCGTCAGGCATTTAGGTGCACTGGCCCTTTGCTCTGCCAGATACTTAAGAACTGCTATGGGGACACTGAGGCACCAACACAGTATTCAGAGAAAACATTAAGAACTTTCCCAGTTCGTCACACGCGTCCCCCCGTCTGTGTGAATTCTGCCTTGTCTGTCTGTCCCTGTGTCTGAATGGCCATCTCTGGACCGTCGCGTCCGTCCGTCTGTTTGAATTCTGCCTTGTCTGTCCGTCCCTGTGTCTGCCCGGCCATCTCTGGACCGTCGCGTCCCCTGGTCTGTGTGAATTCTGCCTTGTCTGTCCGTCCCTGTGTCTGCTGGGCCATCTCTGGACCGTCGAATCCCCCTGTCTTTGTGAATTCTGCCTTGTCTGTCCGTCCCTGTGTCTGCCCGGCCACCTCTGGACCGGCGCGTCCCCTCGTCTGTGTGAATTCTGCCTTGTCTGTCCGTCCCTGTGTCTGCCAGGCCATCTCTGTACCGGCGCGTCCATCTGTCTGTGTGAATTCTACCTTGTCTGTCCGTCCCTGTGTCTGCCCAGCTGTCTCTGGACCGTCGTGTCCCCTCGTCTCTATGCATTCTGCCTTGTCTGTACGTCCCCTGTGTCTGCCCGGCTATCTCTGGACCGTCGCGTCCCCCAGTCTTTGTGAATTCTGCCTTGTCTGTGTCTCCCTGTGTCTGCTCGGCCATATCTGGACCGTCATGTCCCCCCGTCTGTGTGAATTATGCCTTGTCTGTCCGTCCCTGTGTCTGCCCGGCCATCTCTGGACCGTCGCGTCCCCCCATGTGTGTGAATTCTGCCTTGTCTGTCTGTCCCTGTGTCTGCTCGGCGATCTCTTGACTGTCGCGTCCCCCCATGTTTGTGAATTCCGGCTTGTCTGTCAGTCCCTGTTTCTGTCTGGCGATCTCTGGACCGGCGCGTCCGTCCGTTTGTGTGAATTCTGCCTTGTGTGTCTGTCCCGGTGTCTGCCCGGCTATCTCTGGACCGTCGCCTCCGTCCGTCTGTGTGAATTCTGCCTTGTCTGTCCGTCCCTGTGTCTTCCCAGCCATCTCTGGACCGTCGCGTCCCCCCGTCTGTGTGAATTCTGCCTTGTCTGTCTGTCTCTGTGTCTGCCCGGCCATCTCTGGACGGTCGCGTCCGTCCGTCTGTGTGAATTCTGCTTTGTCTGTCCGTCCCTGTGTCTGCCCGGCCATCTCTGGACCGTCGCGTCCCCCGGTCTGTGTGAATTCTGCCTTGTCTGTCCGTCCCTGTGTCTGCCGGGCCATCTCTGGACTGTCGCGTCCCCCAGTCTGTGTGAATTCTCCCTTGCTTGTGTCTCCCTGTGTCTGTCCAGACATCTCTGGACTGTCGCGTCCCCCCGTCTGTGTGAATTCTGCCTTGTCTGTCTGTCCCTGTGTCTGCCCGGCCATCTCTGGACCGGTGCGTCCCCCCGTCTGTGTGAATTCTGCCTTGCCTGTCCGTCCCTCTGTCGGCCCGGCCATCTCTGGACCGTCGCGTCCCCCCATGTGTGTGAATTCTGCTTTGTCTGTCTGTCCCTGTGTCTGCCTGGCCATCTCTGGACCGTCGCGTCCCCTCGTCTGTGTGAATTCTGCCTTGTCTGTGTGTCCCTGTATCTGCCCGGCCATATCTGGACCGTCATGTCCCCCCGTCTGTGTGAATTATGCCTTGTCTGTCCGTCCCTGTGTCTGCCTGGCCATTTCTGGACCGTCGAGTCCCCCCGTCTGTGTGAATTCTGCCTTCTCTGTCCGTCCCTGTGTCTGCCTGGCCATCTCTGGACCGTAGCGTCCCCTGGTCTGTGTGAATTCTGTCTTGTCTGTCTGTCCCTGTGTCTTCCCAGCCATCTCTGGACCGTCGCATCCACTGGTCTGTGTGAATTCTGCCTTGTCTCTCCGTCCCTGTGTCTGCCCGGCCATCTCTGGACCGGCGCGTTCATCTGTCTGTGTGAATTCTGCCTTGTCTCTCCGTCCCTGTGCCTATCCGGCTGTCTCTGGACCGTCGTGTCCCCTCGTCTCTGTGAATTCTGTCTTGTCTGTGTGTCCCTGTGTCTACCTGACCATCTCTGGACCGTCGTGTCCCCCCGTCTGTGTGAATTCTGCCTTGTCTGTGTGTCCCTGTGTCTGCCCGGCCATCTCTGGACCGTCGCGTCCCCCCATCTTTGTGAATTCTGCCTTGTCTGTGTGTCCCTGTGTCTGCCCGGCCATCTCTGGACCATCGCGTCCCTCTGTCTGTGTGAATTCTGCCTTGTCTGTCCATCCCTGTGTCTGCCCGGCCATATCTGGACCGTCATGTCCCCCCGTCTGTGTGAATTCTGCCTTGTCTGTCCGTCCCTGTGTCTGCCCGGCCATCTCTGGACCGGCGCGTCCGTCCGCCTGTGTGAATTCTGCTTTGTCTGTCCGTCCCTGTGACTTCCCGGCCATCTCTGGACCGTCGCATCCCCCGGTCTGTGTGAATTCTGTCTTGTCTGTCCGTCCCTGTGTCTGCCCGGCCATATCTGGACCGGCGCATCCCCCGGTCTGTGTGAATACTGCCTTGTCTGTCCGTCCCTGTGTCTGCCCGGCCATCTCTGGACCGTCGCGTTCCCCTGTCGTTGTGAATTCTGCCTTGTGTGTCTGTCCCGGTGTCTGCCCGGCCATCTCTGGACCGTCCCATCCTGCCGTCTGTGTGAATTCTGCCTTGTCTGTGTGTCCCAGTGACTGCCCGGCCAACTCTGGACCGTCGCGTCCCTCCATCTGTGTGAATTCTGCCTTGTCTGTCCGTCCCTGTGTCTGCCTGGGCATCTCTGCACCGGCGCGTCCGTCCGTCTCTGTGAATTCTGCCTTGTCTGTCTGTCCTTGTGTCCTCCCGGCCATCTCTGGACCGGTGCGTCCCCCCGTCTGTGTGAATTCTGCCTTGTCTGTCCGTCCCTGTGTCGGCCCAGCCATCTCTGGACCGTCGCGTCCCCCCATGTGTGTGAATTCTGCCTTGTCTGTGTGTCCCTGTATCTGCCGGGCCATTTCTGGACCGTCGCGTCCCCCCGTCTGTGTAAATTCTGCCTTGTCTGTCCGTCCCTGTGTCTGCCTGGCCATCTCTGGACCGTCGCGTCCCCCCGTCTGTGTGAATTCTGCCTTGTCTGTGTGTCCCTGTATCTGCCTGGCCATTTCTGGACCGTCGCGTCCCCCCGTCTGTGTAAATTCTGCCTTGTCTGTCCGTCCCTGTGTCTGCCTGGCCATCTCTGGACCGTCGCGTCCCCTGGTCTGTGTGAAATCTGCCTTGTCTGTCTGTCCCTGTGTCTTCCCAGCCATCTCTGGACCGTTGCGTCCGCTGGTCTGTGTGAATTCTGCCTTGTCTCTCCGTCCCTGTGTCTATCTGGCTGTCTCTGGACCGTCGCGTCCCCCCGTCTGTGTGAATTCTGCCTTGTCTGTGTGTCCCTGTGTCTGCCTGGCCATCTCTGGACCGGCACGTCCGTCCGTCTGTGTGAATTCTGCTTTGTCTGTGTGTCCCTGTGTCTGCCCGGCCATCTCTGGACCGTCGCGTCCCCCCATCTGTGTGAATTCTGCCTTGTCTGTCCATCCCTGTTTCTGCCCGTCCATATCTGGACCGTCATGTCCCCCTGTCTGTGTGAATTCTGCCTTGTCTGTCCATCCCTGTTTCTGCCCGGCCATCTCTGGACCGTCGTGTCTCCCCATCTGTGTGAATTCTGCCTTCTCTGTCCGTCCCTGTGTCTTCTCGGCCATCTCTGGACTGTCGGGTCCCCTCGTCTGTGTGAATTCTGGCTTGTCTGTCCGTCCCTGTGTCTGCCTGGCCATCTCTGGACCGTTGCGTCCCCCCGTCTGTGTGAATTCTGCCTTGTCTATACGTCTCTGTGTCAGCCCGGCCATGTCTGGACCGTCACGTCCGTTTGTATGTTTAAATTCTGCCTTGTCTGTCTGTCCCTGTGTCTGCCCGGCCATCTCTGGACCGTCGCGGCCGTCCGTCTGTGTGAATTCTGCTTTGTCTGTCCGTCCGTGTGACTTCCCGGCCATCTCTGGACCGGCGCGTCCCTCCGTCTGTGTGAATTCTGCCTTGTCTGTCCGTCCCTGTGTCTGCCCGGCCATCTCTGGACCGTTGTGTCCCCCCGTCTGTGTGAATTCTGCCTTGTCTGTCCGTCCCTGTGTCTGCCCGGCCGTCTCTGGACCGTTGTGTCCCCCCGTCTGTGTGAATTCTGCCTTGTCTGTCCGTCCCTGTGTCTCCCTGGCCATCTCTGGACCGGCGCGTCCCCCCGTCTGTCCATCCGCCTGTCTCCTGCTCCCCAGCTGTGTGTCTGCCCTGCCTGGGGGTGTCTGTCCCTCTCTTTGTGCCTGTCCCGCGCTGTGTCTCGCTGCCCTGCAGCCCCCGCGAGCCAGGCGCCTGCAGGCCCGGGGGGAGCCAGCCCCGGTCCCTCCCCCGCCGGGGACCAGCCCCCTGCATGGGGAGGGGATAGCAGGTATCCCAGCCTGCTCTCCCGTCTCCGCCTGACTGACAGCCGCCCCAGCCAGTCGGCACGGAGAGAGCCGGGCCGGGCCATTTCCCCAGCCCGGGAACCCCCCGCCAGCAGCGCCGGCTCTGCGGCTGCAGCCCCGCGGCCAGGTACAGCGGCCCCCGCGCCGGGGGGGGGGAGCCCGGACGCCTGGGTTCTCTGCCCGGCTCTGCGCGGGGGGGCGGCTGGTGGGTCGGGAGCCGGGACTCCTGGGTTCTCTGCCCGGCTCTGGGAGGGCGGGGGGGCTGGGAGCCAGGACTCCTGGGTTCTCTCCCCAGCTCTTGGGGGGGGGGGGGGGCTAGGAGCCAGGACTCCTGGGTTCTCTCCCCAGCTCTTGGGGGGGGGGCTAGGAGCCAGGACTCCTGGGTTCTCTGGCCAGTTCTGGGAGTGGGGGGGCTGGGAGCCAGGACTCCTGGGTTCTCTCCCCAGCTCTTGGGGGGGGGGGGGCTAGGAGCCAGGACTCCTGGGTTCTCTGCCCGGCTCTGGGAGTGGGGGGGCTGGGAGCCAGGACTCCTGGGTTCTCTCCCCAGCTCTTGGGGGGGGGGGGTCTAGGAGCCAGGACTCCTGGGTTCTCTCCCCAGCTCTTGGGGGGGGGGGGGGGGGCTGGGAGCCAGGACTCCTGGGTTCTCTGCCCGGCTCTGGGAGGGCGGGGGGGCTGGGAGCCAGGACTCCTGGGTTCTCTCCCCAGCTCTTGGGGGAGGGGGGCTAGGAGCCAGGACTCCTGGGTTCTCTGGCCAGTTCTGGGAGGGGAGGGGAGGGGGAGGCTGGGAGCCAGGACTCCTGGGTTCTCTCCCCAGCTCTTGGGCGGGGGGGGCTAGGAGCCAGGACTCCTGGGTTCTCTGGCCAGTTCTGGGAGTGGGGGGGCTGGGAACCAGGACTCCTGGGTTCTCTCCCCAGCTCTTGGGGGGGGGGGCTAGGAGCCAGGACTCCTGGGTTCTCTGGCCAGTTCTGGGAGGGGAGGGGGAGGCTGGGAGCCAGGACTCCTGGGTTCTCTGCCCGGCTCTGGGAGGGGAGTGGGGGCTGGTGAGTCCGAGCAGGGGGGGCTGGGAGCCAGGACTCCTGGGTTCTCTGGCCAGTTCTGGGAGGGGAGGGGGAGGCTGGGAGCCAGGACTCCTGGGTTATCTCCCCAGCTCTGGGAGGGGAGTGGGGGCTGGTGAGTCCGAGCAGGGGGGGCTGGGAGCCAGGACTCCTGGGTTCTCTGGGAAGGAAGTGGGGTATGATGGGTTGGGGGGCTGGAGTCCAGCACTGCCTTCTTTGTGTGTACAGCACCTGTCACCCTACAGCTCAGGTCCCAGCACAGGCTCCCTAGGCCGTGCCACAGCACCAAACACAGTCCTGCGCCATTGGCCCACCCGGCTTGTCCCATATCACAATTTAGGGTACGTCTAGACTACGCGCCATATCGGCGGGTAGCAATCAATTTCTCTTGGATCGATGTATCGCGTCTCATCGGTACGCGATATATCGATCCCCGAACGCGCTCCCGTCGACTCCGGAAAGTCACCAGCGCGAACGGTGGTAGCGGAGTCGACAGGGGGAGCCGTGGACGTTGATCCCGCGTGGTGAGGATGAGAGGTAACTTGATCTAAGATCCTTCGACGTCAGCCAGGCTGTTCACGTAGCTGAAGTTGCGTATCTTAGATCGATCCCCCCCAGTGTAGACCAGCCCTGTGTCCCCACTGAACTGGAGAACTGGGTACGAACTACGATATTATTTAACTCACTAACAGCCGCTGGGGCTTTTTCTTGACCTTTGGGGCTCCTGGTTTTCAACCTTTTCTCTGTTTTTACAAGGGCTAGAAACTTTTTTATTTTAATTTTGAATGAAACTGGGAATCTCTCACAGTCTCAGGAATCCAGGAGCTGGGCATAGAACCCAGGAGTCCTGGCTGCCAGTGCCAGCCCCTCCCTGCTCTGACCACAAGACCCCCCCACTTTTCTCCTGCCTTTCTCATTTCTGTGCTCATTGCCATTTGTTCCTCCTTTACAATGCAGGAACGAGCTGGCGTGTTCCTCCTAGAACCCCAAATCATCTTATCTGGCCCAACTGGTGGTTGCAGTGGGATCAGCTGTACAGCAAGTGACCTCAGCACAGCCCGGTGGGGACAAGGCCAGTGGCCTGGAGGTTCCCAACAGGCCTACCAGGGAGTCACCATTGGGGATCAAGAGTCGGAGTGGAGAGTCAGCTACCGTCTCCCCGCTGGGCTAAGAAAATGGCCGCCACTCAAGAGGTGCCTCCCCCAGCCCTCGGCCTTCATTTCCTGTATCCGCTGGAGGAGACGATGGCACCACGGGTGAAAATGGAGGAGCCCGAACCGTTAGGCCCGGAGCCAGGCTGGGAGTGGGAGACGGCCAGCAAGGCGCCGTGGGTGGTGCAGGCTGGGACCATCGGGGAGCTGCTGAGGTGGGCAGCTCCTCAGCAGGCCCGGCCTGAGGAGACACCCCAATGCTGGTGGGGGCAACGGTCACCCCTGGAAGTTCTCCCCCCCTGGGAGAGCCCCACCCTGCCAGACAACAGCGCCCTCTTTGGGCAAGCAACCGATGCCTGCCCATGGCCCCGAGGGGAGCGCTTGGCACGACTCACGCCAACCCTCGGCAGCGAGGCCTTCAACAGCCCACGGGCAGGGGATGCCAAGGATTATGGAAAGGTGAAGGCGGCCATCTTGGGAGTGGAGAGGGCAGCCATCTTGGGAGAGCAATTAACGCGACTCACGCCAACCCTCAGCAGCGAGGCCTATCGCAGCCTAGAGGCTGGAGATGCCAAGGATTATGGGAAGGCTGCCATTTTGGGAGTGGACAAGGCAGCCATCTTGGGAGAGCCATTACCTCGACTCACACCAACCCTCAGCAGTGAGGCCTATCGCAGCGTAGAGGGTGGAGATGCTAAGGAATATGGGAAGGCAGCCCTTTCGGGGGTGGATAGGGTGGCCATGTTGGGAATGGACAAAGCAGGCATCTTGGGAGAGCAGTTGATGCGAATCACGCCAACCCTTAGCAGTGAGGCCTATCGCAGCCTAGAGGCCGGAGATGCAAAAGATTATGGGAAGGCTGCCATTTTGGGGGTGGATAGGGCTGCCATTTTAGGAGTGGACAAGGTGGCCATGTTGGGAGAGCAGTTGACACGACTCACACCAACCCTCAGTGGTGAGGCCTACCGCAGCCTGGGGACAGGAGATGCCAAGGATTATCGGAAAGCTTCCATTTTGGGGGCAGATAGGACAGCTATCTTGGGAGTGGACAAGGAGGCCATCTTGGGAATGGACAAGGCAGCCATTTTAGGAGAGCAGTTGACGCATCTCACGCCAACACTCACTGGTGAGGTCTACCGGAGCTTGGAGGCCAGAGATGCCAAGGGTTATGAGAAGGCAGTCATCATGGGAGAGCAGCTGACACAATTCATGCCAGCCCTCAGCAGCGAGGCCTACCGTAGCCTAGAGGCTGGAGATGCCAAGGATTATGGGAAAGCTGCCATTTTGGGAGCAGACAAGGCAGCCATCTTGGGAATGGACAAGGCAGCCATCTTGGGAGTGGACAAAGCTGCCATCTTGGAAGATCAACAGACAGAATTCACGCCAACCCTCAGTGGCGAGGCCTACCGCAGCCTGGAGGCCGGAGACACCAAAGATTATGGCAAAGCAGCCATCTTGGGTGTTGGCAAGGCAGCAATCTTGGGAGTGGGCAAGGCTGCGGCAGAGAGGTGGCGCCAATGCTTCCGAGGATTCAGCTACCAGGAGGCTGGTGGGCCACGGGAGGCCTGGGCCCGGCTCCGGGAGCTTTCCCGCCGCTGGCTGGAGCCCCAGCGTCGCACCAAGGAGCAGATCCTGGAGCTGCTGGTCCTGGAGCAGTTCCTGAGCATCCTGCCGGGGGAGATGCAGAGCTGGGTCTGGGAACGAGGCCCCGAGACCTGTGCTGAGGCTGTGGCCCTGGCTGAGGGCTTCCAGCGGGCTCGGCCGGAGGCTAGGATTTGGGAGCAGCAGGTGCAGGGGCGGGGAGGGCATCTAACCCATGGTCTGGTTCTTCTCAGGCTGTGATTTGGCACCGTCTGACCACACTGAGCCATCTGGGGCCACCACAGGCAACAGCCCTACCTCCTCCTGTCCTTCCCGATGTGCCCAGCCAGGCCCCGGGGTCACCAGCCCCCTGGGCATCAGAAACACCTCCCCCACATGGTGCTTGGCCGTGGCACTTCGTCTTACTGGGTTGACATCTCCATGGTGGAACAAGCCCAGTGCCGCCAGGCAGTGGAGATGGGTGGGGTGGGGGTGGCCCCTGGGGCTGGGGGACAACAGAAGGGGTGGGAGGTGAGTTGAAAGGGTAGCAGGAGAGGCGCCGTTGTCACCCCAAGTGTGGATTGTGGGTAGGGACAGCAAAGGTGAAATCTGATCTCTTCCCTGGGGCTTTGTGGGTAGGGAGAGCGGGAGGTCAGGCCAGGTGCCTCCCCCAGGGCATTGTGGGTAGGGAGAGCGGGAGGTCAGGCCAGGTGCCTCCCCCAGGGCATTGTGGGTAGGGAGAGCGGGAGGTCAGGCCAGGTGCCTCCCCCAGGGCATTGTGGGTAGGGAGAGCGGGAGGTCAGGCCAGGTGCCTCCCCCAGGGTATTGTGGGTAGGAAGAGCGGGAGGTCAGGCCAGGTGCCTCCCCCAGGGCATTGTGGGTAGGGAGAGCGGGAGGTCAGGCCAGGTGCCTCCCCCAGGGCATTGTGGGTAGGAAGAACGGGAGGTCAGGCTTGGTGCCTCCCCCAGGGCATTGTGGGTAGGGAGAGTGGAGGGTCAGGCCAGGTGCTTCCCGCAGGGCGTTGTGGGTAGGGGGATGGCAGAGCTGGGGTATTGTTCTGTGACTCCCATGAGCCTTTGCAGCGCCACCAGGAAATGAGTGATGGTCCATGCTCCCCATGGCTGTGTAACTCTGTGGAGCGCAGGGGTCTCTCCTTGTCACTCCCACTCCCTGCCCATTATTCCCACTCCTACCCCCTGTTTCTGCCATGACGCCTTCCCTTCCTTCCCAGGTCACTGTGCGGGTGAAGGTGGAAAAACCCAGCATGGAGGAGACACCATGTGCAGGAGCATCATGGGAAACTCCTGCACCCCCACTACCCCATCCCCAGGAGGGGGCGACACTGAGCCGGCCCGGCCCCGAGCTACCCTGCATCCCCAAGGAGGAGCCCCAGCCGCCCCCGGGTATGAAGGGTTTGGGGGTCCTGGGGGTAACACCTCCAGGACAAAGCACCACTGGGAGTGGAGGGGTCCCACAGGGGCTGGGGGGTCAGCGGGGCACTGTGAGAACGCAGAGGGTGGTGGGAAACATGGAGGGCATTGGGTCATTGGGAGGGCTGGCTGAGGGGGACAGAGTGACATGAAGGAGGTTACCACCAGCCCCAGGGGACTGTGGGTAGAGAGGGCAGGGGACTGTGGGTAAGGACAGCAGGCGTCGCGGGGCAGGGGATGGTGGGTAAGGACGGCAGGCGTCGCGGGGCAGGGGATGGTGGGTAAGGACGGCAGGCGTCGTGGGGCAGGGGATGGTGGGTAAGGATGGCAGGCGTCGCGGGGCAGAGGATTGTGGGTAAGGATGGCAGGCGTCGTGGGGCAGGGGATTGTGGGTAAGGACGGCAGGCAGGCGTCGCGGGGCAGGGGATGGTGGATA